>NW_015440960.1:878620-962661 GCF_000150705.2 Paracoccidioides lutzii | reverse complement strand
CTTTAAGAACAGAGAGATTTAATATTTTAACTGATCATCAAGCTTGTTAAATACTTTATGATAATTAAAAATCTCAATATATGACAAATATATTGAGTAGAGTTTCTTTTCTGATTCTACTTCTTAATTCAATATCAGTCTGAGTATCAGAATACACTAGCAGATATACTGAGTTAGCTAAAATGCAAAAAGATAGCATAAGTACTTAAATACAACTGTTTTTTAAGTCAAAAAAATTAGATTTATAAATCATCAAGAAACTTAATAAGATCAAGACTATAAATGTAGATATATATATTTTTAATAAAGTTAAAATAAGAAACAGAGAAGTAAAATCACTAAAACTATGATATGAGAAAGTGCAATATAGAGAACAGCTCTGAAAATTGATATATGAACTTTTATATTTTAAAAAGCACTTAATGATATCAATTAAAGAAGATTTTACTCTTTATATATATCTTTTAAAGAAAATTCATAAGCAAATATCAACAGCATATTTTGAGAAGAAAAAACTATGCTTACTAGTAAAGAATGAGATATTACTGAAATGACTAAATTAAGAATATTAATCAATATATAAATAACTGCTTTGTGTATTGATGAATAAAAATCTTCTATAACAAGATCTTAAAGCTACTAAAATTGCTATTAATTTCTAATAAAAGTCTGATAGTACATATCAATAAACTTCATAAATAATTCAATAATAAAAAGAAATCATGATATGATATTGATGATTGTTTATTAATTAAGTAAGAAGTTTATATCTATCTTCATCACAAGAAAGATGAATGTTAAAGAGCTAATGAAACTATTCTTATAATACTACTATGAGTATTATAAAGTATCAGATTCAGTTACGTTAATTATAAATCATAGTTCATCTCAGACTTCTGAAATGAGCTTATTAAAAAATTAGAAGTTAAGCTAAAGCTTTCATCAGCTTATTATATATAAACAAATAATCAGACTAAGATTGTCAATCAATATCTGACAATCAAGCTTCATATATATATAGACTACTATCAGAACAATTGAAATGAGTGATTGTCAATGATGAATCATGTAACTGAAGTTTTAAAGAATAAATCAACTAAAATAATACTTTTTCTAACTGCTTATAAATATAAATCTCAAATATTCTTCAATTGAAAGTCACTGCTGAGAATGTTATTTAGAGAGAAGTTCAAATGAGAAGATATATAACAGTATGTTATTCAAATAAAGGAAATCTAAAAGTTAACAGCTGATAATATAAAAAAAAATATAAGAAATCATAAAATCACAGATCAATAAATACTTTTAAAAGTCAAACTTTGAGATAAAAAATAAGATCTTTCTGTCACTTAAGAACTATAGAATTTAACACTTCAGCAGAAAGCTTACAAAGAAAAATGAAATTTTCTTTAAAATTATCAATTCTTTAGAATCAGCACTTTCTGAAAAATAGAATCAGCATTTTATGAAGAATCAGATAATTATAGTATAATTCTTCATTTCATAAAAGATTAAAAATAAAATCTATTACTATTTATTTATATATATAAATATTTTAAATTCTCAAAGCTTCTTCAAAAGATTCAGTGATTAGCTACTATTCAATTCTGCATATATATTTCATTACTTTTCTTTTTTCTTCATAGTTCTTATAGTATCTATATATCTATTTTTTTTTATAATTCTAGTTATATAGTTTCTTATACTTTCTTTTAATACTTAGTTCATTCAATCTAAGTATTCTCATATTGTTAATCAAACTGATATTGATTTTAATTATAATTACTACTAATTTAATTTTCTTTTAAAAGAACTATATAATTATATTATAATATTATAATTTTATATAATATATAATTTAATACTATTTTAGCTGATGAAATAATAGAAGTTATAGTTATTTAGAAAGTGATTTAATATATATTACTTTCTTTTTTATTAATTTTTATATTTATTATATTTTTTATTTTTATCAATAAGATTTTATTAATATTTTCTTTAAATTATAACAATAGTCTTATTACTTATTTTAATTTTTATTTAATTTTTTATTTAATTTTTACTTTCATTGCAATGAATCTCATTTAGTTTCTATATAATTACTTCATATTTAATTATTGATTGTTTTTGATTTGAGTTTTCATTATATATATATATATATTATATATTATATTTTTTTTCAACTCAGCTTTTATTATTAAATGAATTTTTCAATCTTCATCTATTATTCAAAATATATTATAATAAAAAATAAAAATATTTTTTTAAAACTTTTAATAATTAAAATTAATTAATTTTTTAATAATAATATATATTAATTATTTTATATAATTATAATTTAAAAATTTATTATATTTTTAAATAAATATAATATTTTAAAAAAAGTTTAAAATTTAATATAAATAATTATTTTAATTATTTATAAAATTTAAAAAAATATAAATTAAAATCATAATAATTAATATTTAATAAAAATAAAAAAAAAAAAATTAATAGAACTATTTATAAAAATATTAAATTTAAATTTATATTAAATGTTGTTGTTATTATTATTATAATTATTATAATTAAATAACATAATATATATTTATAATTAATTTTATATTTAAATTTAAATTATATAAAATATTTTTAAAATATATTTTATATATAATAATTATTATTAATTATAATTAATAATTTATAAATTTAAAAAATATTTATAATTTAATAAAAATAAAAATAAAAATAAAAAATAATATAAATTAAATATATTATTAAATAATATTAATAACTATTAATATAAATATATTTTTTATAAATATAAAAATTAAATTTAAATTAAAAATATATAATATAATATAATATATAAATTTAATTTTTAATTATTAATATTTTTTATAATATAAATATTTCTATTATTAAAATTATTTTATTAAATTAATTAAAAATCTATGATTTAATTATTTATATTTTTATTAATAATATATATATCATATATATTTATAAATATAGAAATTATAAAATATATATATATATATATATATATAATATATTTATATATAAATATAAAATATTTTTAAAACCAGTTTAATTTAATTAATAATAATTAGGTATAGATGTTCAGGTTAAAATCAGAATTGATTATTAGTCACTCAAGATTCTCACATGCTTGTGAATCATGTTATTTTAATTGGTGCACAACTTGAAAGACTATATCACGTGAGCAGGCGATCCAGGTATGTGGTGAAATCCGTTCCTTTGACCCCAAGGCCTGTCTACTATTTTGGCTTCTCCGCATTCGCATTGACCAGGGATCGGGTGGAGCTGGCGAGAAACCAAGCAAATCAAACAGCGAACCGAGTTAGAAGCAGGAACCACAACGTGGAGCTTCACTCCACATAAAATTCACAGTACACAGCTACCCTATCCATCCCACATATCCTGGATGGCTATGGGTGCATTGTAAGATTCACCTCCAACGGAGCAGACATGACCTTGGTAATTAGAAGGCCCATGGTTTGGAAGTAAGCGCACGCCATACAATCTTGGGTTCCTGTCATAAATGATAGCTATAATCTGCGCTGCAATGATGCACCGCAGCATAGGGGTTTAAGGCGAGTTGAGGGCGGGTGAACACGCCAATTGGCTCAAAACGGGTTGTAATCCTTGTCAGGCATCTTGCAGGGGATTGGAAGCTGGACGGGATGAGGCTCCGGTCTATGCCGAGTGTCGAATATGCACAGAGCAGCAGTGCATACATGCAGGATGTAGTTATTTGAATAATTTATTCGGGTGAGGAGGAGGAGGAGGAGGAGGGGGGGGAGGATGCGCGGTGTGTGAAATACGCGGCCCGATGAAAAACTATATACTAGCTAGATGGCATCCTCCCCAGTGGAAACGGGCAACTCTGTGCGAGACGTGTATAGACATTTTTTTTTTCTTTTTTTTTTTTTTGTTCTAGAAAACGTCCGTTGGCTTCCAAGGTTGTTTTACACGAAAATTCTTCAGCCTCGAATGCGACGTTGGAGAGAGACTAGTCCCCTCACTGAGGAGCCGTACAGGCATTTGATTCATAACTACCCAAGGGATGGGCAGAACAAAACTCCGGAATTATGGAGTCAAATGGGCTTCAGGATAATTCCTTCGCTCATGAGGATGCTAAAACAGGGCTGTTGGTTAACTAATAGCCAGTTAGCTAGCTAACTAATAATAACTTAAGTTATTCACTTAGTTAAGTTGGGCAGTTAAACTATTAGCTGTAACCAACTAACTAACTATTAGCTGGCAAGGATTTAATAACTAATCAGTTTATTTTAGTAACCAAAGAAAACTAAGTTAAGTGTTTCTCCGCGTTTCTCTTTTAATGGGTTGTCATTCAATGAATGATCCTCGTCACTAACCCCATCAACCACCAGCAAATGTTGATGTCAGACACTTCTCCACTCTCTAGATTTCTGAACTTCACATGCCCCCAAGACAGTATCCATTCCAAATCAATCAATCTCTCTTGACATCTCTCTGTCTGGACTTCTTTAGCTTCTCTTTTATCTATCTCATTCTTATCGCGCTCTCTCTCCAACTTCTGTCTCTGTGTAACTGACTGTCTCCAGGCCTTGATTTCCTGCTGTCCAGCCGCCTCCAACAAACTCGGGGTACACACCCACACAACGGACACTCACATACATACAACGCCAACCAATTCCCCCAGCCCCTGGGTTAGCATCTTGTATCTCGTCTCATCTCTTTCGCTATTCCTCCGCTGCGTCCTGTGCCCTGTTGTGCACCTAGGGATGGCTGCCAGGGTTGCCCCATCCTCGTCCTCTGCCACCTCCTTCTCCTCGCTGCCCACTCTTCACCATTCACACTCGCACTCAAATCCGCATTCTCACTCTCACCGGCACCAGCCCGTCCAACCCCACGACGCCAATAACATCCCCAACAACTCCCCACCGAATCCCACCACCAAGAATAGGACCAGCCCCAATTCAATAATTATCCCCAGCACAAACGCCACCCCCGGATTCTCACCGCGAAAATCGACCTCCCCCGCCCCGCAGCACCGCCGTGGATACCAGGCCTGCGATCCGTGTCGCAAAAGAAAAGTCCGCTGTGACTTGGGAAGTATGTTTGTTCTATTTCTCTTTCTATTTTAATATTCAATTTTACATTTTCGTTATAAATATGTAGATGTTTTTTTTATATTTCATACAACGATCCGTATACACTAATGTGAACACTCTGCTGCGACTCTCCCCTCTCCAGGCGTTGACAACCCCAGGCCCCCGCCATGCGTCCGCTGCCGCAGAGAAAGCAAACGCTGCGAGTTCTCCGCTACCCGCCGCAAACGTAAGACATCAGAGACTGCTGGTCATGCCAATGGCGATATCGAGGAAGATGTCACTCTGCACAGAGACAAGCGGATGATGTCCGCAGATGCGTCCCTTCTCGACCCTGCTGATGGCAATCCCACCACTACCAATAACAGTACCAGTAATGATAACGACAATGATGACGATAATAAAAGCAACGGCGTCTCCCCGTTCTCGCACACAACCTCCTCCGCCATAGATCCGGATATCGCCGTGGCCCCGACGCACCGTCGATGGACTGAGCCGGACCTCCCTCCGCCCAACCGCCTCTCAATAAGTTCCAGCCAGTATCCCAGCAACAACAGCACCGCCACCACTACCAACGTCAATAACAATCGACTCCCAACGCGGGTGGGTGCATCCAGCTACGCCGAAAACAGTCTGAGCCAACAAGTCATGAACCGCACCGCTGCAGAACTTCTCTCCCCAGCCATCAGCAACACCCACGATGCCCTCCATCTCCTCTCCGAAGCCGCGGGACGCACAGAGGACCTAAATCGCCAGCAGCGCTTTGCCACGGGGGCCGCCGATGCCATGGCATCTGGCAGTACGCAGAGGAAATCTTCTAGGTCGATGTCTGTTGGCCAGCAACAGTCTGGTCATCAGCTTCACACGCTGCCGGCTGGCTCCAGAACTGGGGTAGTTAACCACTGCACTGCAGATGGGGTAGGGGTTGGCGTTGGCGTTGGAGTTGGAGTTGGGGGCGGCGAGGCTGGAGGAGCAGGGGTAGGGTTGATAAACCCAGATGCATCGCTGAAGGGTGGATATACGGAGGATATGGACTATGCGAATGCTGCGAGGGCGTGGTCGAGGTTCCGCTTTATAAGGGCGGGGTGGTTTAGTATCGATGAGGCTATGAGATATATTGTATAGTAAGTGCGAAACTCTCCATTAATGATACTTTGATACTGATTTAACCTTTTTTTCATAGCTACTACGAACATCTTGCCCCCTTAAGCCCCATCGTAATACCAGACTACAGCTCCCCAGCAACCCATTTAACTTTACTAACCGAAGAGCCCGTCCTAACTGTAACTATGCTCACTATTGCCTCCCGCCACATGCCCCTGACAGGTAATGGCGCTAGCTCTCGCGCCCACTCCATTCACGAGAAGCTCTGGTCCTACTTGCGGGGCATGATCGAGCGCCTCTTCTGGGGCCAGGAGAAGTTCGACGGTGGCACGTTACCATCCCAAATGTCCAAATTTTCCTTGAACCCCGGCCAATCGAATTCCAGCAGAGGCCATTTGAGATCTTTGGGCACGATAGAGGCACTCTTGTTATTGACTGATTGGCATCCACGCGCTCTGCATTTCCCACCTGGAGATGATGAGAATACCCTGCTGGATATTGATCCGCAATTTCTCACGCAGATTCAGAGTGCGGATAATCATGAATATGACGGCATGATCGGTTCCAAAAACCAGAGCCACAGTCTTAGTAACAGTAACAGTAACAGCCACAATGGCTCTGGTTCAGAGGGCCGTCTGGCATTTTACAAATGGCTCGAACCCGTCTGGCGCTCAGATCGCATGTCATGGATGCTCCTCAGCACCGCGCAAGCTCTCGCCTTCGAGTTAGGCGTCTTCGACCCCAAAAATAACCGGCTGTCAAGTCACACCAGCACCACGGAATCGTTCGCGGAGCGGATCCGCAAGCGGCGCGTGCGCAGGCTTATACTCGTCTATATATCGCAGAGCAGCGGCCGGCTGGGGATTCCTTCCATGCTTCCACTACCGCAGTGGGGGATCAATATGGATCCTGGATTGTCGCTGGAGGAGTCACGGTTGCTAGACCCCAATGAGGACCGCTCGATTGACCTTATGCAGGATTGCTGGATGGATATCTCAAAGATTATGTATACGAGTAACCAGGTGCTGTTTCAGAGTAAAGAGCAGACGTCGAATTTGATTAAAAGTGGGAGGTATAGAGAGCAGATTGATAAGTTTACGCCGTCGTTGAGGGAGTTTAAAGGGAAGTTTGACCGGGTTTCCAGTGAGTCCTTCCTTTTTCACACTTTTTTATTTTTTATTTTTTACTCCTTTCTGAGCCTGGGTCACTAAACTATGCATAATAATAGTGCCGGCCCATATGCGACATATTCTCGCGATCGAATATGAATATACTCGTAAGTAAAAAGGACTCCAACCCATTCTGTATCTATGCCCAAACCATATATTAAAGTCCATTTTTAGGGCTATATATCAACTGCCTCGCGCTTCAAGCAGTTGTGGATAGATGGACGACAATGACTATCGAAGTCCAAAATTCATCAGCGACCGCACGGCCGAATTCAACTGGTCCGGCAAATACATCTACCGCTACTGCAACTACAACGGCCACGGCCTCTTGGCGCGTCCTCATGGAGCAATACCAGGTCAACGAACCGTATATACAAGAGGTGGTGGATGCCTCTAGGCGCATTTTGAAAACTGTTCTGGATGGTCTTGTCCCCGGTGACTCTCTGAAACATGCTCCCGTTCGCACTTTTTTCAGAATTCTATCGGGGATGATATTCATTCTGAAGGTGCCATTTCCCTTCTCCCCTGGCAGTTTTCGATGATAAAACGGCTAATTATATATACTTTTATAGACATTTACCCTAGGAGCCAAAGAAGATGAAGTTCGCATCTCCCTGGACTTACAGGACCGTACTATCGAATCCCTACGCACCTGCGTCGTCGACGACGTCCACCTCAGCGTCACAATAGCTGATCTGCTCCAGCTCCTAACCTCCAACATCCGCAATAGATTTCTCCGCTTTGCGCCCCCAGACCGCGTCACAGGCGAATGCCCCAGTCGCGAACGAACCCCGCTGCCCCAACAACCGCAGCCACAGCCATTACTCTCCTCGCCATTGTCTACACACCAATCGCCCCATCCACCCGACCAGCATCTAAACAACCACACCCTATCCCAACAGCCGGATCAGAACCAGAACCAGAATGACTTCCACAGTCCCTCAAGGTGGCACACCACCAACGCCCCGAGTCCCTTCCAATTCGATGCAAACCATCACCACCAAACACCATCCACCTCTTCCGCCCCATCAACCCACACAGACCCGCTCGCAAGCATCCCCGCCAAACCCCTCAACTCCACCAGCCTAGGAGTCTCCTTCATGCCGCCGCCTGCCTCCGTCTTTTACAACTACTACGACCCCAGCACCGCCACGCTAAAAATGGACTTGGACGGCGATCCTACCGCCACAGCCACAGCCGGCGCAGGCGCATCGCCCATCACTATCGCGCCGGAGGTTATCAGTAACCAAAACACCAGTAACGGGAACGACGGGTCAGGTATGGCTAATGGTGCTGGTGCTGGTGCTGGTGCTGGTGGTAGTGGGGGCGCGCAGTCTGACTGGTTTGCGTTGCCGCTTGATCAGTTCTTTAATAATGCGACGATGGGGGTTGATCAGGGGCTGGGCGGGACGGGGCCCATGGTGGGGGAATTTGACATGCTAGAGGTGTTGTTGAAGGAGCAGGATGATATGGGGAATGGGTTGTCGGGTGGGTTTTTGTAGGGAGGTGGTTGGGTAGAGGAGGAAATATAAAAATATAAATATGAAGGTTGGGGGGGGGGGGGGGCGTATTTCAATTTTTTTCAAGACTGCATGTTTGGATATTTTCCGTCTTTTTTTCAAGACTTAGTTTATTCTACTTTTGCATATTGATATGTTCTTTTCTGTTGGCCAACATTCCCTTCAAATCCTTCACTGCCTTTTGACTTGTTATTTCTATCATCTTTTCCCCCCTCAAATCTGTACATTTTTCGTCCCCACAGTACTGGTCAGTGATTAGTGATCAGTACATATTGATATCCTGACATTTTTTTCCATATACATATCTGTATCGTGCTTTTGTATCTAGTATAACTACTTATATATGTGCTTTTAGCTAGATGGTTAGACAGTTAAGTTACCTTGGAAGAAAGGCTCCGTTGTTCAGATTGCATACACTTTCTCCCAGGCCTCCCAAGTGTAGCAGGTACTGCGATTCCTCTTATTCCTGGCGCGCGTCGTCAGTTGTCAAATGTATTTTAGGAGAGATCAAAATCTCATCCCGGCCTAAACTTGCATGGTCGTATGTTAATATCTCAGTTGAAATCGTCGTTCGGCATCATTTGTCAAAAGATTTAATCGTATCATCTTCTGGAGTAATAGGGGCTTCCCTGGGCAGTATTTCAGTTGATAGACTAATTGCTATAGAAGAGTGAGTCAAATTTCAACTACACCCAGCAGAGATTCTATGCTACAAAGATCATGCAGGGGTTTCAGCCAAAGCCATCAAGGTGATTATTTATCTGCATCTGTGAGCAGTAGTTTAGTTATACTTCGAAAAGTCTACGCCAACGAAGCGGGTTGAGAGATTTGTCTTTATTTGATTCCCCTTAACAACAGCTCTGATTTCATGGCTATTTGGAGTGAGAATTGTTACTTTTGCCTCAGCTAAACTAAGTTAACGTGACTTACCACTAAATGAGCTGTACCACTAAATGAGCTGTGTTTTTGCGATGTGCTGCAATTTAATTCTTCAACTTCCACTGCTTTGAGATGCCAAACAAAGAAGCTATTCAACTTGCAATTAAGGATTTAAGAGCTCAAAAGGTCAAAAATTACACTGCAACTGCTAGGAAGCACTCAATTAATAAGGAAATGCTGTGCTGATATTATAATGACTTGCAATTCACACAGAATGAAGCAGTCTCTCAACATAAAGAAGAAGCTCTCAAATCAACAAGAACAAATGCTTCTGCTTCATATAGAGAAGCTTGCAGCTCATGACTTTGCTTCTACACCTCAAATCATTTGAAATCTCATTGTGGAAATCATCAAAAAATCTGTTGAAATTCACTGAGTGAGATACTTTACTGAGTACTATAAGACTCAAATTCAAAGAATTTATGTCTGTGACATTGATCAAAAATGCAAAATAGCAGATAATTCTACTCATTTTGAGCATTATTTTCAGCTAGTATTTTTATCTTTTGCTTGTTTTCTTGCACTAAGTTCTCTATAGATTCTTGCTAATTATTTTGCTGTATAACTATATAGTTGAATAAGAAGATCAAAAAATACAATATTAAATTATCAAATATCTACAATTTTAATGAAAAGAGCTTTTTAATTGATATTGATTAGACTATTAAGCAGATTGTTTCAGTTGAAGCTCTAAGACAAAGTAAATTACTACAGTTCAAGATGATATCTGTAAATTTATCTCTCTACTTATAGCAATATATGCAGATAAAACAGCTTTTTCATTCATTCTTATTTATCAAAAAGAGTCTTATAATATATTAAATATATGATTAAAGAATTTGAATGAGAATAATATAGCTTATTTTATAATTTTTAAGAATGATTAAAATAATAATGACTATGAGCTTAACTGACTGAAATGAATCTTTAATAAGCACATCAAGACTAAAGCAGACTGTGAAAAACATCTTCTTATTTTAAATGAATACTTTTCTTATATCAATATAATATTTATTAATTTTACAAATCAAAATTAAATTCTTCTTGTAGTATTGTCTTTATATTTAACTTATCAACTGCAATCTTTGAATATTAACATCTTTAGTCCTCTAGCAGAAGCATACTCTTATAATGTCAATAATCTTCTTTGCAGTGAATTTGAATTTATTTAAATGATAAAAAGAAGCTTTTTATTAGTTTTCAATTTCATATAAAATCAGTTTTTAATGACTAAGAATATTCAATCTGTATTTACTATCACTGATATCTATTCTTTTACTTCTGAGTATATTTTTTATTAATTTATAAAACAGTCTATATCTTCAGTTAATTCAATTTTAACTGGGATTGCTACATCTATAACTATCTGTGCTCTTCAATATAATATTAAAAAAATTCAAATTTAATAAAACCTGCTCTTTAAATATATAAAAAAGATTATATATACTAGTGAGAAGTTTGTCTTTGAAAAGAAGGTGCTTATGCATAAGAATAAGACTTTAATTAAAGCTTTATGTAATGAAAAGAAGTAATGATAGTATGAAAAGTTCTTAGATCTATTGAATCTAAAGCAGCAGTTTAATTAAATTCAATTCTTCTCATCATTTAAGATTCAACAAGCTCATGAGAGGATTCAGAAAGTAGATCATAAAAAAAAGAAGAAAGTTGCTCAATAAGCTTAAGAGTGACTTTAATATGATCTCTGAAAAGTATATGAAGTTGAAGAGATTTAGTGAAAATATATTAAATGACAAGCAGCTAAAGTAGCAACTCATAAAGTCTATAAGAAAGAAAAGACTTAGCTTGAAGCTGAGAAGCAAGAACAAACTTATACTCATGCTATAAAATAAAAATTAGTCAGTTCAACTACAGCTGCTTCAAAGTGGCAGTAGAAGCAGACATCTATAACAGATTCTAATTCTTTAAACTCTATCTGATCTTTCAGTCTAGGAAATGAGGTCAATCTCAATCCTTCAGAGCAGCTTACTGCTGCTTCTATTACTAATTCAGAAATTGATACTTCTTTAATTAATATTTTTACTTTATGTTAGATCTTTTACCATGGCTATGTTTTTCAGCCAAGCACATGTCTATTTTATTAAATCACCTATTTTGTATGGAACTAGAGAATACTCTCATTACTATTTAATAATCTAATTAATATTTATTTCATTGTTGTGGAATTAATTAGATTCTAGCAAGTTGAGGCAGTTTTGCTAAGAGCAGCTCATTTAGTGGTATGGCTCATTTAGTGGTAAGTCACGTTACCTGTTAATTCTCCAATCATCATTTTTGTTTTCCACCCAATGTCATTTTGTCAACTACTAACAAAATATTTGAAGAGCAACTCAACATAGATCATGATATATAATATTTGATTCCCTGTCTGGTGGATGATCTGTCTGGCATCTGAAGTTTCCAAGACACTGACGAGCAGTACTTGATCGACGGCCATGAGCCTGCACTCCAATGAAATATGTAGCCCTCTTATCTGTAAATATATAACCAGCTTATCATATAGTCAGCACCATCTGCTCATTCCAGACTTTCAAATTAGCAGTGTCACATTGTCTCGAAAACTCCCGCTCGCAACCCATCTCGAAATAAAGCATTACTATCTGTACACATGATCCAGCTTCAGAGTCGCAAAAACCCTCCAGGAAAAATTACACCCTAGGAATTTATCCAAGACTCCGCTAGCTAACCCAGGAAGAAAACAAATTAGAAGTAAAACTACCATAAAGCCCACATTTCCAACTGCCATCCCTCCTTCAAATTTCCTGAACATCCAACCCCCAAATCTCCCAATGTTTCAGCACTTCCCACCCCACCCGCTTCACGCGGCGTCGGTAAAGCATCTCGGAATCTCTAGTTTGCTCAGTGAATATGCAACGAGTTACTTCTGCGATGGTCTCTTGGGATACAAGCTCGCCAGTGCTATTGTAAGTGAATGGCGGATTGAGTTCGAACGGAGAAGGCGGAGATGGTTGTAGACGTGTTTTAAGGGGGTTGGTGGGTTGCGCTTGGGTTTGGCATTCGGCCGGTGGGGTGACGGATGTTGCCGTTGTAGAGGAAGGGGAGGTTTGGGACGGAGCCTGTGGGAATTGTTGGTTTGTGGGTATCGTGAAAGCTGAGATGAGGGAAGGAGAGGGCGAGGATGGCGAATCGAGATTGCTAATGTTATCGTATTTATCGTTGTCGTTATTTCTGCTATCGCCGTTACTATCTGGCGGCTGTTTTCGTTTTCCCAGCGAGGATAATGTCGTTGGCCATGTCTTTGATGTCTTCTGACGCTCGTGTTGGCCAGTTTCTGGAATCGTGATGTTCCCTTCTGGCGGCCCTCCCGCCCCTGCAGGGGTTAGACATGAGGAAGATGAACGACTAGCAGTCATAGATTGATATTTCAACGCAATTGCATGCGCCTCTATAAAACGGAACTCGCGCGTCGCTTCGGAGCGGGGAATCGTATACAATTCGCCCAGCTCCCATGCCTTCCAGCCGAGGCCGATTATTTTCAATGTTCCAAATAATTCCATATCCGCCAACGACGCGCCCATTGTTTCGTTGTGGATGCGGTCATCCATATCAACCACTTGAGCGATTATTTGTGAATTAACTTCCCCAGAGGAGGAGAAGAATCGGTGTTGACCGTAACCATCGACATCCCCATTTGGAGCCGATAGATGGGCATCACGACTGAAAATCCCTTGCCCTGAGTTGGGATCGGAGGTGGCATAGGAAGTCGGGATAAGGAGTCGAAGAGCAACAAGTTTGAGTAAAAATGGGAGTAGCAAGCTGACTGATTCCATGCTGGACAAATCTGTTGCTAGAGCAAGCTGCTCTAAATTGGGACATGAACGCACAAGGCGTCCGATTAGGGCAGGCGGAAGAGGCCATCGAGAAGGGAGGAGAAGATGACGGAGTCTAGGTCCTTGCGTGGAGGTGATTGTTTGGACAAATAAGTCACGTACATAGGGTTGAAAATTAGACATGGATTGATGAGACTGAGATGTGAAATTGACGGTATGCGCTCTAGACGCGGGGTATCCGCAATAAGCAGATGCATTTCCGCTTCGTTTAGTAGAAGATACATCACTAGAAGATGGCGTAGGGCTCGTGGAGGAGTGCGAATATAAATTTCTGGGACTGTTGATGTAATCTCCAGCATTTCGGAAGCCGTTCACCAGATATAGCCGTTCCACTTCTGTAACCTTGGCCAAGAACTCGCAGCTCCTTGTATCCAAACGATCAGACCGAAGGGATTTTATTTTCAACTCGTATTTTGGCAACGGCCAGCTGTACTCCACGAAAGATACATTATCATCTGCACCCTTTGGAGCGTTAAACAAGGTTAAGTCTTCAAGCACGGAATGGTCCAGGGCATGCATAACCTCCTCTCGGTGGAATGCATATAGATTTTGGAACGATATCTTTTTGATGGTCAACGGCGATTTAGCAGCAAGACACTTGCGGAAATAATCAGAAAGGGAGACACTGGCCTCTTGTTCTTCCCGCATGCGGTAAGACCAGTGCAATCCCAACTCCCGAAGCTTTTTGCTTTCATAGAGTAAAGTGGAGATATCATCGGGGTAACAGAGTGGGTCGATATCGGTGATTTTAAGGCATCGTAGATGTGGCATTGGCGGAATAACAGCAGTCGGTCGGGGATGCCGACTTGATGGAAACCGCACTGTCAACGAGGTTAAATTAGGCAGCTGTGCGAGACCTTGATAAACTGTCTCCAGCATTTTCGTGTTAAGCTGCCAGCTATTATCCCGCGAGAAGAGATTGAAAAAAAGAATCATATCAGCAAATGTCCCTTTTTCTTTTTCTTTTTCTTTTTTTTATCCTTTATATCTTTGATTTACTCCAAAAAAGTGCTTCATACCTGACAGATTCCAAAGCAGACATCTTATCCACAGCGGCCCTCACTACGATATTCAGCATCATTGACGAGTCTGGTACTCTCCCGACTCTCGCATGCTCCTCTAATTCATCTTCCCTCCAATGTCCTCGCAATGTTAAAGATCGCACCAGCCCACCCACGTTCCTTGTCACCACCGCGTTTAAAGCCATGGAAAACGGGCTGGCACTACCGCATCCTTCGGCGATCTCATCGCGGTACCTGATCTTGTCGTACGAAGTAAGAGAAAGATCTTTGTAGAGTAGGGGAAGAGTCATGTAATTCAACACGCGACATGTGCGACAGAGGCGTGCGAGGTCTGCAACATTGTCTAGCTACATAGGAAAAAGATTTCGGATCAGCAACGGCTCTTTGGGCGTAGGGCAAGAATTTTCTCCAGCAAAAGCGGCGTATAGGCTCTTACATGCGCCACAATTGCAGCAATGAGGTTCAAAGGCAAAGACATAAGGGAAGGCCTCTTGCGAGCGATTGCGAGATCACCCACAGAAGCTCCGAACATGTTGGCATGGACGTTGGACATATTTTTTCCATTAATGAGTTCATCGATAGGTTACTTGCTTCAGTCGCTCAGTTGGCACTTGATGACATCTACCGAATCCGGCAAAACCCCAGTATTCTCACTCGCAGCTTGACGAGGTGAGGGCTATGATAGCTGTGGCCAGTTGCTGTCTAGGAGATTTCTCCCAAACGATTGCTTAGAGAAGTGCTGCACTGGGTGCGGGATGGCGTTGTTGGTTGGCCAGACATGAAGGCTCCCATTGATGACGATCTTGAAAAATAATCCGCGACGTGGGGGACTCTGGGGTGTGAGAGCCAAGGACCGGAGTCAGCTGAGATCATCCCGCAGAGCATCCATCATGATGGATGCTTGGTGTGTTTCTTTCTGTAACGTCGCAATTCTTCTGGACTCTTTCGTATCGTTCGTGAAATTATTTATCCCAACCATGGGAGAATTCTCTCACGCCGAGAGCCTCGAACATTGTAGGCAAGAGAATAGGAGTCAAGATATAGCATCCAAAATAAAATCGAAGTTATATTTAGTTACTGTGAACAAAAATTCAATTTACGTAGGTAACACAAACTGCCCAAGAAAGACAAGTGGCAAGCAAAGATAATCTATCCAATATTTTATACCAAAATCCAGGTAACCATTAAAAAATGATTCCTTCCATCCACGGAAAAACCTCCCATCCCAATAAATGATACATAACCCATTGGCCAAAACGGTTTGTCAATTCCAATAGCCCCAAACGAAACTCCACGCTAAACATACAAGATAAGCTAACTCTACGGAGTATAGAGTGAGATGAACATACGTCTCCAGTCATCTGAAGAATAGCGGCTAAAGAAAGAGATAACTTGGTGCTATGGTTTCTAAGGCAAGGTATATTTTTGAACCATGTCCTCGCTTGGAGGTGAGGCAGTGTTAGCGTTCTTTCGCGCTCACGGCCAAAATTGACCTGTATACTACCAGGAGTGATTGGCAGTAAGGAGCTAATCTGAGCTCATAATCCGCCCAGCAGAAAAGTATCCTAATGTTGCCTCGCCTCCAGCTGAGGAGATAGTTAGTGTATATCATACTAACTGAAAGTCACACCCAGAGAGATGTCTTTTCAATGACGGTGCTGCACTTCAAGATCAATATCTCTGAGCTGGGAACTACCACCAACGCCGATGTCACCACGGCCAAGATTTGGTGACGATACTAGCTGAGTAGCTGAGTGAGTTCGATCTCTATCTCGACCGTGATCTGTGCTCGAAAAGGAAACATGTCGAGATTGAGTCGTGGGAGTGGGTGACGACATTGATGGCGATGGACCAGGCTGGGCATTGATATGCCCTTCATCATTGAGTGGCCGTTCCGTGGTGGAATAGATAGGTTCAGAAGAAGAGGAAGGAGACGAAGCAGAATCCTCAGAGGAAGAAGCATCTTCCATGACAACCTGAATGATCGCATCCTCTTCCTCCCTCAATATAGGCACTTCCGTCCCCGAAATGATTGGTCGCGCACCCCAGTTGTAAGCATGAGCGGAAGACGTCGAAGTTGGAGAAGCACGATTTATTGTTCTAGACGATAATGTCCGGCCCAATACAAATACATCGGATCTACCACGCTCGTTTGAATCTCCAAGTTGGGGTGTTTCAATCGGAGTTCTGGAATGAGGAGAGGCACCACCTGCTGTGGATGACCGGTCGAACGGCTCGTTCCTTTGCTCACTGTTCAAATACTCATCCGGGGATGGTGGGTCCGCAGTAGTCCGCGACCAGGCCCTTGCTGACCGAGGCTGCGCAGGAATTACCATCACTGGGAGATTGGAATCGTCTTGTCGCATATTGTAATGCTCCTCTGTTGATACAGCATGTCCCTCTCTGGGCCTGTCTGGTGTTTGCAATCGTGAAACCCTTGCTGGTGCCGGAATTACTGTGACTGGCAGAGATGCTTCAGAATCCTGATGTTCATGAGTAGATCTGCCTTTTTCCCAGGGGAGATATGTAAGAATCATGTCGAGTTTGGATTTAATATTCCGGGGTTTATCCTTCTCAGCAGCGTCATCTGCCAAGTCTGTTGAGGGAGAATCTGGCTGCGAAGTTTGCGTTACTGTTGCCTGGGCTGTTGCTACTTCTATGGGCAGAGAGGCGCGTCGTCGTTTAAATGGGTTCGGGATCGCTATCCACCTGAACCATTGCTTAGCAGCTTTCGGGGGCAATATATCATATTGACCAATGCCGCTACTTGCTCGGTTAATGGGGGTCGCAAACTCCTTCCGGTGTTGCTCATCTGGCGCACAATTTACGTTTGGGGAGATGAAACTCCTCACAGAATGATAGCGGACCCTATACACAGTGCTAGCAGCACTAATAGTATCCGCTCGACTGACTGGAGTCGTTGTAAGCTGGATAGGGGTAAGATGTGCATCTACGCCAGCACCAGTGGGTAGAGAACTCGGGGTTGTTTTTCTCTGTCCGGATTTTCTGATCGTCCGCGGTAGGCGGCTCTGGAGCGTGACTCGTGTCTTCAGTGGTCTGTGAGCTAGGCCCCAGATTGGCCCGGATCCTGTACCTCCTCCGCCGTTAGGTTTATTACTTCGTTGACCGGGCCAATCGACCTCCTCGGATGGGGTGACCTCCAGCATTTCATCACCATCAAAGATTTCTCTCCCAAGAATTCCGTCTTTGTTTTCATCTCTTTCCAGAGCCTCAATCCGTTCGACCCATTCCCAAACGACAACACTCGCCGCTGCTGCCCCAACCCAGCGAATATACTCACCCCATCCGGCTATATTAGGCTTCGAAAGATCCAACACAAAGAACACAATGGGTATAAGAACTGCAATTAAAGACAACAGGGCCACCAGGCAGATATTGCGCATTTTGGGATGGAAGAAGGCAAAACGGTGTTTAGAAAGACCGTAAAAAATAACCCAAGCGGCATATAGCAAACTCAGGGATAAGTCGAATAAGTAGTTGAGGGCCGGTATCGCTTCCACGATATTCCTCGGCTGTCTTGCTATAAGCGTTCGGTTTATGAAGCTGTTGAGAAGGCTGAATATTACATCAAGCACAATTAATGCAAATCCAGTCCATTTGATGATTACCTTCTCCTTGTGGCGTGGGAACAAACGTATTAAAGTCTGGACCTGCGCCAGCCAAAGAAAGGTGCTCGAAATAATGCGGACTATCCGAATCTCCACACCACCAATGACTTCAGCAGCTAGAGCGCTAGAATCTATGTAGCCGCGGTCATATTGACTTTTAGCAACGCGGAAAGAGTCCGCCGTCGCAATACTTAGAGAAACTGCAGTTGTAACGGCAGCAACTTTCTGCAGCCACGGACGGCCACCAACGCCAATTACGGACGAACCGCCATACGAGCCAGTTAACCTCCCACGCCTCCCGAGGAAACTGGCCCCGCCACCACCTCGACCTCCGATAAAGAATGTGCGCGGTGTTATGAAGAGGATGATTACGAGAAGGTAACTGACCACGGTGGCAGTGGCGATCGCATACATCTGGGGTGAGGTAGAAGCGTAGAAAGGCTCGTCTATGTCAGCAATTGAAGTTGGATTCTCGATGTTGACGACAGGAACTTCCGTGCAAGATGGCTTGAAAACAGCATTTTCAGTTAGCGTAAGAGTAAAGGTATTATTTATGATTATGGTGCCTAGAGATGTAAGAAACCCATATGCAATTAGCATCAGAACCAGCAACACCTACGAGGATATGAGTGAGAAAAAGACAGGAGACAATCCAAGTAATTACGTACCCCCTTTCGCCAATGCAGTGGTCGGGCAACTTGGGTGAGAAGGGTCCGACGCATTGCGAGACAATAGCCATCCAACAAAACTCATAACGTCCAGTGCCCACGGTCCAGGGCGTTGTGCTCGAGTGCCATCCGCACATCCAGTAGTCTTTGGTGTAAAAGAGATCAAACGAATGCCGGCGGAAGCAGGTAATTATCCGTTTTCTAATGTATATACCTCTTCCGATCAACTTGAGTAATCAAGGTATACTCGTCCACAAAATATGTCCCATGTCAACAGAAAAAAGATATCAATTTGGCCCTCCCTGATTCCAATGCCGTTGAAGTGGGCTTGAACAAGGTTAAATCAGGGACTACCGCCACCGCCACAGCCTGGGTGTTGTATGTTCGGTGTCCGGTCGGGGAACACACGTGCGACTCGTGGCGACGAAAATCAGGAGGGGCAAGGAAAGATAAGGCGATACGCTCAGAAATGCTAGAAATGAGTGTATGAAATGGTCAAGCTATTGCAGCCAGTCGAAAAGGAAAAAAGAATCCCTTTTGGCTTACGCCGTTATAACGATCTTGGATAGAGGCATGGTAAAAGGAGAGAGGCGCAGAGGCAAAGTCTTAAACAATTCGTGATACTCTGGTGTTCATCTCTTGCGAGGTTCTCCTTTGTTCCGTCTTCAAAATTAGCATTCTTTTATTCCATCCAGACCAGTTGGTTGCAGCAGACAATGTTATTCGTGTAGATGGATTGTCGTTGAAATCCTGATTGAAGATCCCATATTGGATGAGATAAGGTTCCAAGTCTCGTATTCATTCAGCTTAGTCATCTGCACCCCTCGCCAAGAAATACAGTCTGGGGATGACACATCACGTGTTGTAAAAATTCCACCAATAGAATGTTTGGAATGCTTAGGTTTAGCGGGAAACTTAAAGTTTGAAAAGCTTATAATGCCAAGAGATGGTGCCAAGATCTGTAGAATCTTGGCACCAAGGGCCATTGTTATTTGGTGAGGAGAGAAAGGCAGAAAATGGAGTTCTGTGAAGAAATATCTAGATAGCTTGTAAATAGAGGACTGAAATAAATTAATAATGATATAATAGATGGCAAAAATATTCATTGCACTTCATGCTAATGAATAAACTGTTGTGCATATCATGTTCTTTTATGTACAGACTTAAAGCAGCAAGAAATCACCCTTTCAAACTGGAATGAAAATAATCATGACTGCATCATCAATGACAAATTAAAACAATCAGACATATGAATTGAATCCCAGACTGGGCAGTACTCAATAATAGAAATAACAAGAAATATTGTCTTTGGTCTCATTCAAAAAATGCATAACTACTCACAGACAGGATCATCTAGTTCTTCAGTCAAGCCTGACAAGAATTTGACAGAACTGTATTGACAAACCCTGTCTTTTGCTTTCAAAGGAAAGGGGGATTATGAGCTGATATAAAGCTAAATAACTTTTTTGAAAAAAGAATGAAATGAAAGTGGAAAAAGGGACAAAATATATGAAAACAATGCATACTGCGCTGCAGATCGACCGGTCCAGTGTAAATATCTGGCCGAACCGTTAGAAACAGCTAAATCTTACTCTATATACATGGCGAAAGGTAAAATTGGTAAATGGAAAATAATGCTCTTTCCAGGACTCGAAGAAGAGGGTATCACACGAAAACTAAGCTTGCACTCGTTATATCATACTGGAAGGGGGTATTTAAATGGGCGAATCTCTATGAAATGTCGGTGTGTATCCGGAGCTCGTAAAGTAGAATGGTTAGGTAATGGAGTAGAGGAAGGGAGGGCGGCAGTTAGGTACATAACATGTTCTTTTTCCTTCTTCTTTTCCTTTCATTTGCTAGACTCGTCTTTCGTAAGTTGGAAAGGGAATGATGTCGAGGGAATGTCATAATTTTGGAGGCGTTTGTAAATATTGCTTAAACTATACCCATTATAAAGACGCTAGCTATGAAGGTAAAGGTATTACCGCGGCGGGGGACTGAACGTCATAAGGCTAGGTGGAAGGTAGGGTGTCGAGACCATTTGTCGGGCACTTTCTTCTCGAACTTTGATCTCTTTCTCATCCTGGATGAGGGTGCAGCATGTGCAGCAAGTTGCCCGAACGCAGTCTGATGGGATGCTACCAGGTATTGCATACGCACGACGGGCGCGGGAATGTTGTATCGTTGCCATTAGCCCTGTCATTGTTGAGTTAGTATATTCATACAAGGAAGAGTGGTTTATTATAAGAAAACGATAAAGCTATAAAATGGACGGAAGGCCCAGGTGTAGGGGAGGAATACGTACATTGGCATCCGCATAAAAGAGCCATCGCAGTGCAGGATGCATTGCAGGTTTCATAGCCTAGTAGGTTTGTAGGGTCTTTTAGATCTGATTTCCTGTTCAACCGATACTGCGTCCGACCGTATAGAATACACGGGCAAAATATTCCCAGGCAGCAAGTACCAAAATCTGAGCAATCACAGAGTCCATGAGCCCATGTATCGCCTTTCAATCCTTGATTTGGATGCGTCAGATGACCTGTAATATGGCCTAGATCGTGATTGTTTGGTATCGTAATATGGCCCACACGAAAGGCTGGGGTGATAGATCGCGGTTCATATGCTGGCGAAGTAGTATGTGATTCCAGCGGGTTGTTGTCGGGCACAATTATGAACTCATTTTCTCGTCCTTCTTGCTCATGTGCGCCTGATGGGGACTTGATTGAGAACTGGTCCCGAGAAGGGGATAGAACAACATTTGGGGGGGGCTGAGGGAACTGAGATATCCTCGGCCGGCTTTGGACATTTGGGGTTGCGTTTTCTATATTATCTGCGTATGGAGCAAAATGTGCTGGGTGTTCTGAAAATAGCGGTGCGCTTTGAGTATGAGGGTGTGAGGACGTTGGCTTCTCCAGTATGTCGTGATGCATGACTGACGGTATATATGAGAAAGGGCGGCTATGGGCGCGGTGGTCTAACGGTGTTGGCAAAGGCGGTTCTGCCGCATTCGCAGGAACAGAGGGAATTCTCTGCGATGGGTTCTGTGTTGGAAATGTCGGAGCATGGAGCTCTGCTGGAGTGTGCAGGTATGAATACCTGTTGTGGGTGTTATGATGCTCATAATCGTTATTATTCGAAATAATAACCTGCACTCGCGGCCTCATGCTGTAAAGCGCTGGTTCCTAAGAATAACAACAACGGAAAAGAACAAAAACTCTCTTCACCAGCTATGCCTGGGAGCAGACGGGTTCCGTCAGATACACTAAACTTGCTGCAACGTGGGAAGTTCTCAGGAGGTATACGGGTAGCCAACTATAAACGATTTCGTTGGAAGAGGCTAGCCTCTGGTTGTTGCAGGGAGCACTGTCAGCGCTTCGTGATACAAAGATGGAACGAATACTTTCACACACATTGAGATCGTGGTGCCTGGGACCGTCTGGTAATCAGAAGTAACAAGGAGACCGAAAAGGAACAAAAAAGTTTCAACCTAGCCAATTTTCAGCTTTAATGACACCTCGATTGTCTATTTCAACATCTTAGGGATCTGCCTGGAAGGTGGACGTCGCCTGAGGGGGACAAACAGCCTTTGAAACAGTGCGAGGCTCTGTATGCTCGACCTGAAGCTAAGGCCTGAATATTTTGCACCTAAAGAAAAAACGTTCAAGGCAGCATGGAGATGATGGATATCAAAGTAGTGTAGAGGGACTCCTTGTCAAGGACGTATAACATCTGGAGTAGTGATAAAGAGCGGCAAAAAGAGAAGAATGACAGAAAAAGTAAGAAGTGATCAGGTCGACCTCCTCGTCCTCTCCGCTCAAAATAGCTTCTAAATGATCCCCTTGAGAGGGGCTGTAAACCAGCTTAGAGGGTTCACGCTTGGCTTCACATTATTCACACAGCCTTTCGCTCTCCTTTGGGAACTCGGACACCTAAATTCGTAAAGGACATCTTCTTACCCAACCCTGAACCCAAACGCCGCTCGGAAGCATCGCACAGCCCCCGGCTTTGGGGGGTCAGAAAGGTTCCCTTGGACAATTCGTGGCGTGTCAGCCAGTTGGCAGTAGTTGTTAGCGTTGTAAGGGGGCTAGAGGCGGTCGCAGTAAAACGGTTGCAAGTTGGCCAGTCAAAGGCCGTGGTTGAGTTTCTTCTGCTTGCTTTGCTTTTACGGGAATGCGCTGCGGCCGAAGTGTCTCACAATTTTGGAGGGTTGCAGGGTGCGAACTCTCGAAGCGAACTCCATTAACTTATTCCACAGTTGCGAACAGTCCCTGGGAACAGCCCCGGGGAGTTATGCTGTGAGTCGTGACTCTTGTGACTTTATTTCTTATGCGGGATGGTCTTGGGTTGGTTACTGTTGGTGCCACAAATGGAACATAACTAGATAACTAGTTACTCAATTAATCCCGCTTCAAATTGGATATCACAAGATTTACAAACGCTGCGTTGCGTAGGATCCTTTGTAGGTGCAGAGTAACTACATAATTACAAAATATTTCCTCTTGATGTAAACTCGCTCACCTCAACTTTTTGAGTCCAAAGCAAAGGATTTCTAATAGTATCCTCACATCAACTCCAAGTTTCAAATCAGCCCTTAACAATCCAACCGGAGTCGCTGAATGGTCGACCGGCCAAACTGTTCCTTTCCGCTCACTGCCTCTACGCCGTCATAAATATCTCGAGTGGGTTTACAGAATGCAAGACTTCACCAACACCTTAGCTGATCTCTGAAGGTTTGCCAGCTGCCAATTCACGTCCATTGTTTGTTTCTATGTTGTGATTCAGAAAAGGGCATGGGCGGCGCTTATTTGTATGATCGCTACTGAAGGCTCCGTCTATCGGAGGAACCAGTATTTGAGTTTATGACTCCAACTTCGGGATGGCACCGATTGCTGAATCTGGACGAGATAAGATGGATTCCCGGGATGATATGCATTTTCTGGGTTACCACTGTTATAATTTTCTTTGTAAAGACACTGAAATTTGCAGTTAAGCGCCCTCAATTTTGATTCGTTCACAATGTATCTCGAAAACGTAGTTTCAACTACTTTCCGCTCGGCGTCATCTTGATCACAGAGAATAAACCCTACCATGGGAGCAGGTCCCTCGGAGCTTACTTTGGATCGGATATCTCCGAATCATCCCAACATATGCATACCATCTTTCAGATCATAGGTAAATATAGAAATTTGCAAGTGATATTGAAGCGCTCTGACACTCTGGAAGGCACTACTAATCAATTTCCACCTAGGGTACGTAATTGTCAACGAGGAGGTCAATAGTATAGTCTTCAGAGTCTTCTATATGCCCTTTCACAGACTGAATAAAAGGGCAACTCGACATAACGTATCAGGCGAACTGTTTTGACAGACTTGGCCAACTCCCAGTCACTTCTCCAGATTGGCTGACAATGTCTATCACACAGTTGATCCGAAATCTTTCTTTGTCCCTCTGCTCCCACTTAATTGACAGCCGTGCTCAGGATCCCAGTGCAAATGTGCAGTGAGTTCAGGTACATCGTACTAGAGTATAGAAAATCTCCGTTGTAGTATTTTATTTAGAGGCCGATTTTTGAATAATTTTTCAAGAGGGAGATGGCAGTTATCGCAGCTTCATTCAGCACCGCCACGGCCCTCTGAAGACCCCACTCAACCCCCTTTATCTCTGCTCTGTATCTGCCACCTTGTCCGTAATACGGACAAGGTTAGAGGAAAAAAACAAATTGTTCGTACCGGAGCATGATGCTCAGCGATATACCAGCTCCATAGCCTGACATGAGATGGCTTCTGAGTTAAAGAAACACTGCTGGAAGAGCAATACCTCCAATAGACATATACGGGACTTTTGATGGGTCTACCAAGTGATAACCCGCGAGTTTGCTATCACGTAGGAACCTTCATAGTTTTTGAGGGAGACGACAAAACGAAAGCCAAGCCAAGCTAATCGAGTTGATCTGCGAACCGGCAACACCCCGGTTCACCACAAAAGTGAGGTTTGATTTGCGACACAGCGCTCCATCTCTTTATCAGGAGACTTATCTGATGGAAATCTGATGAAATCTATTGCCGCGGTAGATATGCTAAAAACCTTGGGGAAATCCATCAATGGAGGTGGCTAGGCTATGTGCTATATGCTCGTGGAGCTGGATAGCTCGGCACGCAAGCCCCAGGTAATCTGGATGTGAATCTAACAGGCATGGGGCCGGGATATGAAGCATTTATCCCTTGCTCAAGATACCCGTGCATGATTATAAAGCTTCAACTGGCATCCGCAGTAGCTAGTCTTGTAACGAACTCAATTCTCCTGATGATAATCAGCAACCAGGACTTTGAATAGCATGAGATGATCTTTCAAGATGATAAATAATGAAAGAAGAGCTTCAGCTCTTGTTGAAGAAGAAGAAGAAGAAGAAGAAGAACTCTGCAATTATCTTAGTGTACTAAGATGCGAGTGCTTCCAGAATGTTTTTGGAATTCTCGAAGTTCCCTTGAAGATGGTATAAAGTCATGTTGTCTCTGTGTTCGATATTCTTCTCAGTTTCCCGTTCAGTTCAAACATAATCCGATCGCGAAAATACCAGGTTCAATGCGACAGAAGGGTAGGGAAACAGAGAACTTCAATCTACCATGAAATTCAATATCCCTTCGAAATATAGATACAACAGCAGTTGCCCAGTTAAGAAGAACTGAAATAAATACCAGCAGCGCAACACAACACAACATCCAAACTTAGCTTATTAATCCTTCGCCAACGACCGGATCAAAACCGCAAAATCCTTCCCAATCCACTCCACATATGCCTTCCACGCATGATGCTCACCAGACGTCTCCGCGCCAGGAAATGCCTTTTGTAATTCGCGCGAAATCTTCAGCACACCCAATGATGCATCCTGCGCCTTCTCAAGCTCCTGCTTAACGGCATTCTCCTTGGGCTTTGTCGATAATACGGTGCGGAAGGGTTCACTTAGCGCGTCTAGACGGGCGCGTGTTTCATCTGGTGCGAATGTGATTAATTTTGATATCATCAGGTTAGATAGGGTGCGGATATCCTGCTCGTCTTCGATGCCGGCTAAGATACGGTCAAAGATTTCGGTTATGTTCAAGGTTCCGAAGGCTACGTCTACGCAGGCGTAGAGGGTCTCATAGGCACTCTATTATTTGAAAGTTAGACAGATAACTTAGGATGTACGAATATTATATTTGGTGATTCCTTACTTTTCGAACTTCGAGACCGACATCGACTTTATGTCTAAACGGGCCCATCTGGACCTCTCTGACAAGGGCGGGGTTGATTCGGGTATCATTGATAACAGCTGGTAATATTTTGTTAAGATGTGGAATAACAAGGCTGGTCTTATTGTGGATAGCGGAATTGACTGTTGTTAGGGCTAGACGATGATTTCCCAGGTCCGTGTCATTTAGCATCGTAACCAGAACTGGGATGATGAGAGGCCGCAAGACATCATTGTAAGAGTCACTGGAATCGGCAAGTGTATATCGGAAGGCTGAGATGACTGTGCCCCTGACTGCCGGGTTCTCATTTGAAAGGTATTCCTACAAGAATTTAGTTTCTAGAAATCTTCTCAGCTGATGTGTTGTGGTTATTTTACCTGAAGCAAAGGGATATATGAGGTTGGATCAATAAGGGCCAGTCTTCCAATACATTCCGCGCCAACAGCACGATTATCTTCGTCATCAGAAGCAGAGAGCAGTCTTTGCCAAAGACGCGTAGCAAACGGTGCCACGTCCGGCCGCACGCTTTCAGGGTACTGAAGGATCTCTTTCAGAGAATGTAGTAGAAGGTACTTTGATGAAGTGGACTTCTCCAGTCCTTCCAAAATAACAGGCAAATACAATTTTATATTGCTCGCGCCGGAATTTCCAAGGGCGACGGCCGCAGATAATCGTACTTTGTCGGATTTAGAGTTGAAACTCGAGATGAAAACTTGGGGTTCCAATGGACAGGCAGACCCCATTCGAAGGCCAACTTCACCTAGGACGGCAAGGGCCAAGCATTTTCGCTGAGCATCTTGCGCTGTCTGAAGTTCCGTCAAGAAATCTTGCATCTTTACGCCAATCTTCGGACCTTCGTACACAAGTAGTGTTCCAATGGCTCTTCCAACAACAGCGGGATCTCCATTGACACCAACATCTCGCAAAAACGCCTTCATAAGTAGAGCCCCTGCTCCCTGCTCCCCGATCACTCGAATCAAAAGTAAGTATGCTTTTAAAACTGTCCCCACCAGAGGTGCCTGTACCACGGAACAAAGGGCAGTAACGATGTTATTGTTGATGAGCTCTTGCGCATTTCCAGGAATCAACTTCCCTAGGATAACCAGAGTTGGAGTGAGAAGATGCAGATCCTCCGTATTGAGGAGTGGCTGGAGGAAGCCAGCTAGAACCTGTATCGTCTTTTGGTCATAGAGTGCGCGGGTATGTGGATTAATTGCAAGACTTTTGAGAGCATCCAAGCAAGAACCTCGCAACGCACGGTCCGATTTGCGAAGCTGGGTCCCAAGTTCCAAGGTTACATCATGGACCCAGGGTGCAGTGACGTCTTCAGGACCATTGGCAAATAGAGCAATATCATCGATAGCACGAGCTGCAGCGAGTCTTGTAGTTTCATTTCGTAGGCGGTCAACTAGCAGTGACAGCCCAGTTTCTCGTTGGGCATAAGAGATGAATTTTGTCCCCTGTCCTCCGGACGTGCGGCCCAGCAATACACCAAGAACGTGGATGGCTCGCTGGCGGACTTCCAGGTCACAGCTGTTGTCAGCAATCTTATCAACGATGATATCGAATAGCTTTTCGAGCTGTGATCCAAGATCATGTTCACTAGCAGAAACACGCGGTGGTGTCAAAGCTTTCGCGATCTCCTCAACCGCACCAAGAGCTTCACTTGCAACCTTAAAATTCTTATCGTTCACAGAGCTCGCAACTCCGGGGATAAGCGCAATGAGAAACGGCAGAAGCGCATTAGAAGCATGCGTTTTCGATATCGTAGCAACCAAACTAAGAGTTTCTATCTGCAAGCTGCTAGCACTGACAGAAGTTGTACCTGCAGAGACAGATAGCCCTCCCGATAATGTAGATGTCTTTAAGGAGTCTGCGATCGGGTCTTCAATCTGCTGTAGGAAATCAGCAAGTCCTCCAAAACGAACAAGGGCCAAACTTTTCAGCAACGCAATCGCGGCTTGCTTCAATGGTATAGATGCTCGTTTCCATAACTTGACGATATTCTGAATGATACTAGGAGTCAGTTTTGCAATGTCTGCCTGAGGACCTGTCTTTGGTGTTGATGGAATGGAAATTGGAGAGCACATGGCGTGTGAGTATGCGACTTCTGACTCTAAATCAAACAGACCCGCATCACTATCTTGCCTTCTCCTTTTTCTGGACGTTCTCGATCTTCCAAAAGCATCAGAAAAGAGGACGTCAGGGTCGACAGCAGCTGAAATTTCGGTGGATTTCTTAACCAGACAAGTAATGCCGGCGACAGCTTCAAGCTTAACAGATTCCTCCCTTTCCTTAGTGAACCTCGCGAGAAGAGCGGGTGCGACTTGCTCGTAGATAGAATCTTCCCCCAAGACTTTTGTATCATTCACTTGAGTTGCAATGATCGTGTATAGAACTTTGGCAGCGCATCGGCGGACCTTCCAGCTCATATCATCTATATCACTGTAACCTTCTTCCTCTTCGAAATCATCAAAGTCGTCATTGTCATCGTCGGGTTCTTCAGTTCCATCATCATCACTCTCTTCGTCCTGCGTGCCGCCCATTTCTTCATCCTCAACCTCAGCTACGTTGGGGTCGTACTTGAGATACCGCAAGGCCGCATTTATTGAATCCCCAAGGTAAGGTTGCATTTCGGTGTTACAAGATCCGAGTAAAGTCTCCAGCGTTACCAGTGCTGTTTCACGCAACTCATCCATTACAGGATCATGTTCCCCTAAATCCGAGGCGTCGTCGTCCATTTCGTCCAACTCTTGCTCACTAACAGCTGAAAGCACAAACGGGGCCAGAGTTTTCAAATAAGACCCGAATTTGGCCGGAATGGACCTAGCCAATGCCCCTATTGTTGCAATAAGATGTCGACGGCGAGTGGATGTCAAGTGTGGTGATCGGAAACTTTCAATCAAGTTTGATACGAATTTGCTGAGCTGCCCATCGGCGAAATACGCTAGAAGAGCCGAAACAGCAGTCAACGCTCTCTTTATAACTACAGTTCCTGCATTATCGTTTTCAACAATACCCATCACGGTCGACTCCAGAAATGCCAGTTCCGACTCGTTCAGCATTGGCCCAAAGTTCTTTACCACTTCGATCAGCACATCGAGGGCCTCGCTACTATAACCCCTCTGCGGATCATTCCTCAACATTCCCTTCCTTTTCGATGGCTGTTTAGATGGCCCGGCTTCCCCTACAAGTTCAGGAATTAGAACCTTGGAGACGGCTAAATACCCTGCTTGCGATTCTCGAGTAGGAGGGGCGCCAGGGTCGGGGCGGGGCAAAGCTGCTAATATGATTCTCAGTGCCGTGTTGGGAACTGACGTATCAATAGTCTCCGAGTTCGTCATAGAAATGAGTTTATCGATTAAGGGACTTAGTATTTCCAGTGGAAGGCGAACGACAAGTGGTTTTAAGCTGTGGGAGAAATTCGAAAAAAGTTAATGTTGCGAAATGTGATGTTCCACAGGAGATTCCAACGGTAGTTTTAAAGCCCTACAACACATACCATTTCAAAGCCTGATTTTGCACTTCGCCATGCTGATCTTCGAGAGCTTTCAGCAGGCCCTCTACCAGTCTTGAGCAAGATTGTGTATCCTGAGAGAGGAAGGCAGAGTTTGGCTGTTCGAGGGTGGTTAACAGGTCGTTGAGGGACATATACCGGATGTCGGGGTCCGGATCAGAAAGTTTTGACAGTAGAGCGTTTAGGCTCTGCTGGGCCGTATGCTTTTCATAGGCCATGATATTACTGTTTGTTCGTACTGTGGGAAATCACGGTACTAATGTAGCAACCAAGAAATTAACGGAGATGTTAATATACAAGTAGGATGTCAGAATCCTGATAGCATGATACATAGACCTGGAATTGAAAAGTGCAGCAAAGCTGAAGCTAACTTACAAGAAAATGATGTCTTGTTAGGTGTATAGGCAACAAGGGCAACACGGTCAACTCAGAAGCTATCAGTCTGCATGATGTAGTTAAGGTAGCCGAGGGGTCATACGCAGTTAGACTGACCAGTTGCCAGAAGTTGTGGGACTGATCAGAGAAGGTTGAAAAGCAGGCCACAAAGGTTGCATGCAAAATGAGGCCCTCTTCCTGGGAATGTTTGCTGTTATGTGTTTGAGTTTTCTTGGTGGGTAAAGGGCGTTAGTGGTGGTGGTTGTTTGATAGATGTCCCCGCGTTTGCAAGTCTGAGAGGGTGGGATGACTTTGAAGAATACGGAGATACCGGACTACTGTCTCTACTTGCGTTCTCCGTCCATATACTACAACTAAAAGATCTGTTAAACTAATAGCATCCTGAATCAAATACAATTTCCTTTCCTATCTACCATAAGCATTATCTTAAAACTGCCCACATATACACAATTTTAATGACCCCACTGTCTCCCCCTTGTCATCGTGAAATACCTGCTGTACAATCATCAGTCACGTGTTCTTCAACACTTGGGCCTCTTGTGAAATCTTGGAACTGCCGGTTCCCAGCTGACATTTCCCCATCTTTTTTCCCCCATATTTATCCAACTTCAACCTGCAAGATCCCTCCAATTGCACCCCAATTACATTAAACAGAACCAGACAACCAGTCTATAAATGCCCATCATGGTTGTCTTTCGGTCATCACCTCTCATCCGCACTTTTTTCACCGCTCAACAATCCACCAGAGTAGCCGGCACCAGAACTTCATCGCGGGTTTGGCAGCAGGTATCAAGAAGGACATATGCCTCCGGCCCCGAGGTTAAGAAAACCAGTGATTTGCCATGGTATGTTTTATATACTTAATTTATATGTATCCTATATTTCCATTCAAAAGTTTCCAGTGACTTGCACTCTATGATTTAATTAATTGGGACATTGTTTATTGGCAGAAAACCACGTTAAAAAACCCCTACTCTTTCCTTTGGTAAAACAGGCTATCTAATACTGACAACTACCTTGTGCTGGGACAGGCTAATCGGTTCAGTTGTATTCACTGTTCCAGCGGCTGCATATCTCCTCTCTGAGAGCCCGAAGCCAGTCCCAGAATCCCATAAGGACCCCGAGGAACCGCAATTAACGGAGAAGCAAGCGACTACAAAACCTGAAGAAAAGGAAGAGATGGGCGCGGCTGAGCCTTTACAGGTTGAGAAGGAGCCGGATGAACCCCAAAAAGCGTCAATTCCTGCCGAGCTTGAGAAGGGAGAGGCCAAGCCAGAGAAGGGAGAGGTACGTTAAAAATTGATATCTTACCTGTATTGTGATATATGTATATATCACGGTTCAATGGTCCATTTTAGAATTGGGATATTGGATTTGTTGATATTGTTTCCTTTCTCCTTGTGTTGTTGGCTTTTTTGGTTTACATCTATATTTCTCATCATATCGCCCTATCCGCACCCAACCACCAAATTTCCCCTAAACCAAACCATCGTCTCTACCTATGTAGGTAGAGCAGTGGAGCACCTACCTAGTGGTATCATTGCAAAAAAGAAAAACAAGCATCTCTCCCTAACATCTTTTCAGGCCGATGAGAATGAATCCGATGACGATGGACCTGCAACTCCTTCAACCGAACAATCTGAAGAAGAAGGGGCCAAACCCAATCAATCCACATAACCAGCTGCTGCAACTACCTCTAAGCAACATATAACGAGACAGAAATCGTTCGTGTTGTGGAAGGGGGTTCCAAGCCCGGTTAGTAGAGTTCCGGAGAGAATATAGGTCTAACTGGTAAATGTGAGTTGCAATATACGGAACGCGGGAGTGGAGAGTGGAGTGCAAATGGTGGAAGTGGGAGGAGATGCCAAAGTTTGTACGAGTACGTGTATCTACCAGCTAATGAATGAAAATAAGGAATAAGCGCGAAGTAACAACTCGGGATATTCATTTCTTTTTGCATCATTTATATGGTAGATGTGTATATAGTCATTTATACATTATTCTAAACCTTCCCTGTGTTCTTTTTCTTCTCCCGGATTAAACCTGGGGATACACACCCGTACTTCATACTGGGCAAAACAAGAGAAGCACACGCGCGGCACTGATAAGGAATAAAGGAGATTGAAAAAATAAAACACCCATTTTAAGATGTTACCCAATACACCAAAGATAAGCCCTCAGGATATATCCATCGGCTAATATCAAACAGGAATATAGAAAAGAGAGACACTCTAAATATTCAATATCATGTTTCGGCCAACCATAATCATTTAAAAAGCAAAAGAAAGCGGAAACAAAGATTAAAACTGCAGGAGAAGAAATTTATAAAAAAAAAAGGGTAGAGGAGGGTAGGGGAAATACTAAAACATTATGCATAATGTTACCTGAAGAGAAGAGAAGAAACAAAGTGGTGAATAAAAAGGAAAGAAGAAAAGAGGAAAGGGAAGGGTTGTTATAAAAAAAAAGTCCAAGGTATAAAACAACACCCTGAAATCTAATTAAACAACATGTAGCAATCTCCCCCCCCAAAGGCAATATGAAACTGAGGAGAGAAGAAAAAAAGCTGAAGCAAGAAGATTCCAAGTTAACAATCAAAGAAGATGGCAAAGCTTATCAGCCCATCAAAACCACCTTGAACAGAGAAAAGAAAAGGGGGGGAGACCACTATTTACATAATCACTCATTCTTAATTCTTAAACGGAAAAAAGGTTTGCTCAAACATAATACTCAATATTAATAATAATATTAATAATAATATATAGAGAAACGAAACACCCCTATAACAAGCCAATATACATAAGGAATTGCAGACAGAACAATCGATTAGCAAAAAAACGCCGAGGGAAGAAGGGGGGGGGGGGGGGGGGAGAAGGGGGTATTCTCTCGAAACCAATTATTTGAACTCATGCACATGTTTCACGACGTATCTATGTATGGCAATCGGCCGGGGACACGGGGCCGGGAAGCGAGGAATGGATAACGGGTGATTGAGATAACGCCAATGACTTTCTTCAATTTTGACGCCCTGTATCCTCAAAATAAAGCGACAGCAGGGAAGTTATCCCATAGACCTTCGTAGTCTGCGCCCCGAAAATTTTCCTCATTATTTTACACCAACTTTAAAACAGGAGACGTGCATTCGTAACATCTCCTACGCCAATTACCTACTCTTTTTCTTCAATTTAGGCGATCCATCATCACCACCAGCCCCATTAGCTCCAGCTCTAGCAGCGATTTCCTTCTCCTTCGCCGCCCTCCTTGTAACGCGCGGTTCAGAAATACCATTATTCAGCACACCAAAACCTGTGACGGCAGCATTTGCAGAGCTGTCACCAATCTGAGGGAACTTTGTCGGGGTAGTTTGCTTCTCCTCTTCATGCTCGTCCTCATCATCTTCATTGTCACTCCGCTCGTCCCGCTTCACATCGCTCAGCACGTAGTTCTTTGCGATGCGGAGGATCAGGAACAGCCAGAGCAAATTGATGGCCTGTAGGGCACTTAGTAAGCTAAACGTAATGACCTGGCTGAGACGACACTTGTACTGTTCGGTTGCCCAGTTGAGAATGAAGGGGCCGACGGTTTGGAATTTGGTGAGGACGGCCCAGAGGATGCGAAGGTTGAGGTAATGCCGCATGTAAATCCAGATGCAAATGAATGTGAGGAAGTAAGGACCAATGATTGGGGAATCCAGGTAGTTAAGTGTTTTGGAGGTCTGTGGATTTTGAAAATGGATTAGCCTAAACGCCACCTCCACAAACAGCCACAACAAGCAGAGAGAAAGGGGTTGGGGTAAAACAAACCGCGAGGAAGAAATCCGAAACGTCATGAGTGATATACACCGCAAGTCCAATGTGGGTGAAATGGAAACGGTAACTTAGGCCAATGAGCGACAATGTAATAATATGATGCATAACCAGCTCCTTGAAATCCTTCCTAGGCTTTTCCAGCATCAACAGCAGCACAATCGCCTGCTGCGCCCAGTAACTGGCTTCCAGCAAGTAATATGCCTTGAAATCCGCCGTTAGCGTCCTATGCGGGAACCCCTTAAACATAGCCGTCGTGTTGAAATACCAGATATCCGTCTGTTTCATGACGTAGAGCCCAAATGGCGCGGAAAACCCGAAATATATCGCCGTGTACCCCTGCTCCATGAACCGGGCCATCTTGGCCTTACTCTTGATGCCACAGGACACGCCCCATGGTCTGATGATGCGCTGCATGATGAATTCGCGTGTGAAGGATAGGACGATCGTGTAGAAGCCGACAAAGTAGAGGTCTTTTCTGCCCTTTGCGTACATAGTGGGTCCGCTAGGAGTTTCGCGACCGGTAGGGTACGAGAGGAAAATGGCGGAGTGTACAGGGTTGGATTCCGTTGGGTTCACGGCGTATATAGAGAGGATAATGAGGAGTAGGGTGAGTGGTGTCAACCATGTGTGTTTGAGAGCAAGGTCTTTCCATCGCCGGAATAGTGAGCGCGCCCTCCGCCGTTTTGAATGTGATTTTCCGCTCCTTTCTGGCCCATTCCGCTGGTTGCGCACCTACATTGATTCAAGCACGTTAGAAATAAATCGGGATTCCATTTGACGCTAAGCGGGGAGGGGGAAAATACCGAAGACGAGGGAGACTCAGGGGAATCCGATATGGAAGCCCGGGAATCCATGGTGGACATAGCTGGAGCTCCGGTGTCCCCTCTAATGTCTGCACCGAGACTACTCGACTTCCGTGGTCGCGGCATGAGTGTCTGATAACGCGGAAAGAAGGAATGTGTGGGAGAAGGGAGAAAAGGAACGTTTATCGCCTTGATGTATTTGATTTATAAATATTAGTTGATGTGACTTCTTTGGAGTCGCCCTTAGCTTCCTTCAAGCCTCTTTTTCTTTTCTTTCCTTTCTTTTTTTTTTTTTTTTTTTTTTTTTTTGGCTGGGGGCGTTCTTGGCCTGTTTTGGGCAGTTTTGTTGTCCGATGTCAGCCTTCCCTGCGCAGGTATTGACAGGGCGGCGATGGGAAGGCAGCATAAGACGTTGGAAATTAGACACCAGGAGACATAGAGGGTAATTGGCGTTGCAATTGCCGACAGAGCTGGTTTTAGAATTACTTTTATTTAGTATTTATTGTTGTCCTCTAGTTATTTCGCGGAGGCAATTGGCGAAAAACGGCGGCAGCTCAGGGGACCGTCGGAGCTGGAAGTTCTTCCGTCTCCGAAGTTAAAGTACGTAGTTGCAGTTGGATGTTTCTGAACAACAGCATGAATGGATCTACAATCATACTTCAATTGATGCTACGAATATGACACTGGGAACTCTTAGTATTCATGGCTATGTGTGTACTTACTAATAGTAATAAAGTAGTTATGTTGTTATAATATATGCTGGGGAATGTTTCTCTACCTTTTGAACGTGGTTTCTGAAGACAGAACACAGGACCAGTCCTTATGAGCTGTAGATCGCAAAAAAAAAATGCAGAATCAAAACATCAAACCCAAAACTAATCCCCAACCATTCTCCCTTATGCAAGATTTACCGTGGGCAGCTCTGCCATATGCAATTTCGCAGCCCCGTATGGCACCAACTCAACCTCAAACGGCTTCCCAATACACTCCCGATTCCCTGCTAACGGCGGATTCGGAGCATACCCTTGATCCTTCGGCTCCGTCAGTTCCCATTTAATCTCACAAACTTTCGCAGTAATCGAAACCTGAGTCCCTTTTTCAACCCAGAGTGGATTAGGCAGCCGAGTATTGGAGGGGAGACCGTTGAACTGGAGCATGGACGGATCGATAGCCAGCCCCCATTTAGAGGTTGGCCGCATGGTGTACTCTTGCACGTTGTTCGGGGCGCCTGGGTAATTGTTCTTGACGCTGCGCACTTCTGAGCTGATCGGGAGCGAGTAGAGGAGCGAGCCATGGTAGATTGAGACAGTGTCGTTAGCTCGTGGCTCAACGCGGGGTGATGTAGTGAACGAGACGATGACGACGTGTTTACCAGGGATTAGGTTGATGCTGTGTGTTCCTGTTGTTGGATCTGGGTCTAAGCCTTTGCTCCTGGCTCCGTCGACGGAGACACTGGAGTCTGCATTGTTAACCCACGATGGGACTCTGAAAGCGAACTTAAAGGGGCCTGCTGTGTCGATCCGGTAGTACAGCACATTTTCGAAGGGGTAGTTGGTTTCACATTTGATGTTAACCTTCACCCCTGATTTGGTTGTGGTCGCCACTTCAGCTGGCCCGAGCAGTGCGTGCACGATGGCGCCTGAACCAAACCTTGTGAACATATTGGATACGAATTTGGGGTATCCTTGATGGTGGTTGACTGTGCAGCACGGGTAGTTGGGTTCCAGGCCAAAAGTCTGCCCTCGAGATCCAACATTAAACCATGGGGAGTGCTTGACTGGGTGGGAGATGGGCTGGTTGACCTGCGCTATATATTGATGAGCCCACCAATCTGGGGTAAGCATGACAGGAAGTGCGTTGAAAGCAGCTAGTTCGCATCGATCTGCAAAATCCCGGTCGCCTATCGACTGGTAGAGATAGCTGAGCGAATACATTGTCTCGACGACCGAACACAACTCTGTTCCTCTCACGGGGCTCAAACCTACGAGTCGCTCGTCTGCAATAATGCCGCCGGAGGGGCCACCGTGATAACGGAACGTCCAGTTAACGCCTCTCCGAGCAAACTCTAGCAGGCTGTCATCATGTGTAAATCTCCTGATTACTGCAGGAGCCTTCAAACCCTGGCCGGCATTAACGCCATGCTCAAAATGGTATAATTTGTCCGTAACCTCTCTTGGGACCGTGTCGAGGTCGACTTTGATATAATTTCCCTCGGTGAACCACCAAGTCCAGTCATGTCCGCCCTTCCTAAAATATCCCATGCACTCAAACAACTTGGCACCGCTCTTTCTAGGATTATTTTCATAAAGCCACTGCAGGGCCAAAATCATATCCGCCACCCGAGATCGGCCCCATTGCTCATTGAAATCATCGCCTTTGTGCCACACCAGTCCCTGGAGGTTGTTAGACAGCATTGAATGCATCAAGTCAACGAATTTATGCATCGCATTCAAAATCCTCTCGGCTACGGGAGTGCCAGCCTCAGCTTCTGCCATCTGTGCCAATCCCAGGAACATGGGATACCGAGCCCAGAAATTTCTTTGAGGAAGTTTAGTTTCCGGTCCGAGCCAGCCATCCTTCTGTTGGTGGGTGAGTATGTAGTCTGCGGCTGTCCGGACCTGCTCAAGCAGCCTCTTGTCCTGAGTCAGATAGGCGAGCGGAACCAGTCCGTTGAACCAGTAGGGCATAGCCTCGTTCAGATTGCTGTAGTCGTAAGTGCCGCCCAGCCACGGGTTCTGACGGACAATTTGATAGAAGTCGTACTCGTGGCCAGCAAGACCATCGGCCATCAGCTTCAGCTGATCACTTAGCCAGCCTTGCGGTTTGATCGAGCCCAGCGGGAGGGCTTCAAAAATGAATGGTAGCAGCTCTGTGTAAATGGTTAAAATTGTTCGCATCCATCCCACCGGAAAAGTTTATATAAAAGTTCACATAAACATACGTGTTTCATTCTTATTTTCTCCGATATCGTAGCCATCCGCGACAATAAGTTTCTGTGCCTCGGACCCGGGGATATAGGTATTCATCCTGTTATCTTGCCCAGTTACCAGGCGAGAAAACAAAAGGACAACATGAAAAATGTATAGGTATTTGTAAAATGAAAGGACCCTTGAATTGAAAGTCATCTTGCCTCTCTCGTCTGTTTTGCTTCCTCCTTGAAATTGAATCTTCTAGGGTTCAGTTTACCTTTGCCGATGAGCCCACTGTCAACAGCTGTTGGATTGAGTACGAGAACGAGGCGTCGAGGAGGCTGGTTTTAGTCTCAAACTAAAACCCAAACGATGGAAAAGATCTAATATATTTAGATATTCAAGCTCTTCTAAGTGGAAAAGACTGTCAGGGCGACTGCATCGTCTGATTATCCCGTGTGATTCGACGTTGAGGCGCGATGTTGAAGGTCTTCCTCATGTGGTCCTTTTGTCTGCCACGGTGTTGCGGGGGAATATTAACTGGCTGTTTTGTTAGTGAATGACCCCTAGTTACAAATGTTAACTGCTTAGCGGGTTAACTGATAACTGGAACTTGCTTGGCGTGCCCCAGGAGTCAGGAGACTTCGTAGCATCAAATGAGCCGCTCCCAAGGTTGCCATCATCAAGTAGACGCGAGTTTACTAATAAAGGACTGCTGGTGATTTCTACCAGATTCAAGAGAAATAATCACACAGCCATCGAGCGTTCTACATACTTTCCTCTAATATAGTTAGTTCATCTTGAATTTCCCGGAAACTAGACCTAAAGTAGCTAGAGGCCACACGTTATCTCATCCAGAGGCACCAGGATAGTCGTTTGCACAGGGTACATAGTTATCTCATGAGATTGGATGGCTCGCTGGAAAGGGTATGGCTCCTAACAATTAATGAGCGCGGGACTTGCGCACCCAATATGTGTTGGACGTCTGAAGTGGTTGTATTTGTAGCCTATCTCAGGGATGCTATATACTACTGTGCAGTGCGCTAGTCCATAATAAGAAGCCTAGGCTCTAACACCTTCCCTTAGACTAGCTACTGTATAGACTAGTTACTGTCCTGCTCAAATCAATTATATTCATCTTCTCTGTCAATCTATCTTGTCTTCCACTTGCTGTATCCATCAAATCCTTTTCTTATTTCACTCATAATCTGGCTGGCTTTTCAAAAGTTCTTCAATATTTAGAGAAATTGTTATAACAAATATTTAAATTGACTGACTTATAAGTAAATTCTCTGCATTTTTATCTTTACTCTTATCTTTATTTTTAGTTTTATTTCTATTTCTATTTTTCAATATCTCAATGCACTTCTTATTATATTTCTGTCATTTAGTGCTTGTGAGATTCAGATTCTTAAACTAGCAGTGTTTGATAATATGCTCTATATTCTCATAGTAATAGTATTGACATTCATCAAATTATTTAATGATAATATTTATAATAGATGAGTTGAGATGAATCATAGTGATAGTGACATGAGTAGTCAACTGATTCATCAATTTATTAAGATTTAGATTCTGAATAGAGCTTTACTTGATGATATAGAAATCATTTAGTTTTATTCTAATAAATTTTTATAATCAGTATCTCAATTCTAGTATAAATAGATTATAATAGTTATTCTTAACTCAATTTTCATCTAAAAATATAAGTTTTATCTTTAAATTTTGAAAAGTTGTAAAATAGATATAAAAATTATTATTTTTAAGCTATCAGTATATTAACTTCTTAGTGATTTGAAAATATTCTTCTGTATAAGATATAGTATAGTATCAAGTAAAATTCTTTTATATAATTACTACAAGATAGAAATCTTCATTTAGTGATTTTAGAAAATCACATATAATTATATTTAATGATTAAAAGATTTTTAATAAAGAAGTTTATTTTTCTTATTTCAAAGCTTAATTATCAAAGAAACTATAATAGATTATGCTGTCATGACTTCAATCTAGACACAGATGAACAAATGTTTAATTGCCAGCTAGATAAACTATCTGAGTAAATATTAATATAGTTTTTAAAAAATAGGTTTAGAGAAGGCTCTGTTTATATAATTCTTTTCTTAGTTCAGTTGTCATGTAATTACCACATTTATATATTATTTGTATATGAGGTAATTATATGATTGATTACTATATTGATATCTAAGCAGTTTATAATTACCATGTTTAAGCAGTTGTAATTACTGTTCACCTCAGTTTTATGCTGTTGAGAAAGTTATAGAGTCCGTTTTATATCATCATATTATCTATTTTTGAAGCTTAGATATATTCTCATACTAATAGGTTATCATTCACTTTATCTGCTAGATAATCTTTTTTTTTTCCAAGTCTTCAATCATTTACTTAATCACTTTAAGGACTTTGCTTTTGTTAAATTTGCAGTATAAAACTCTTAAATTATATATAAAGATTCTTTTAAATTTTATACTGAATACTATATTAAATTATTATCAAATTCTAGTTATTTTATTCAGTATTAAAGCTTTTTATGAGAGACTCAGCTTGCTAGAACATTTTTAACTTCTTACTTATTTTCACTTTGTATATTAATCAGTTCTGATATTTCATTTAGTTGTTCTAATAAAGAGTCATTTACAGCTTTCTATAATTTATCAGAGGAGAATATTGAGTTAATCTTGATACTGTTCAGTAGTATTAGTCTATAGCTATTGTCAACTCTCTCAATTATATTAAAGAGACTCTCATTTTACTTTGTGACCTTTCTACTAGAGCATTGAATTCTATAGTTCTTGAGTGATAGAAAAACTTTATCTTTTATTTTAAAGTTTAATTTCTGACAGTGCTTGTTGATCTATGATTTTATAATCTCTTGTATTTTTTTTAAATTATCAGCTATCTGCTTTTAGATTTTCTTCATTTGAATGATATACTACTAAACATCTTTTTGTTTGAACTTCTCTTCTCTAAATAGCGTCTTTGATAGTAATTTTCAATCAAAGAATATTTGAGATTCATATCTGCAAGCAGTTTGAAAAAACGTTATCTTAGTTAATTCATTCATCAAAGCTCTAGCTATGTAGTTCATCATTGACAATTACTCATTCTAGTTGTTCTGATAGTAGTTTATATATAAATAAAGCTTAATTATCAGATATTGATTAACAATCTTAGTCTGACTATCTATTTACACATAATACTCTAATAATAGCTTTAGTTTAACTTTTAATCATCTGATAAACTCACTTCAGAAGTCTGAAATAAATTATGATTTATAATCTGATATAATTAAATCTGATATTTCATAATACTCATAGTAACACTTCAAAAATAGTCTTGTCAGCTCTTTGATATCTGTTTTCCTTGTGATAAAAATAGATACAAGCTTCTTATTTAGTTGACAGACAATTATCGATATTGTATTATAGTCTTTTTTTATCATAGAATTATTTATAAAGTCTATAGAGATGTATTATCAGACTCTGCTTAAAATTGATAGTAACTTCAGTAGTTCTGAAATTCTATCATAGAAGATCTTCATGCATTGATACATCAAGTAATTTTTTATATACTAGTCAACATTCTTAGTTCAACTATTTCAGTAATATCTCATTTTTACTAGTGAGTGTAGCTTTTTCTTCCTAAAATACACTATTGATGACTATTCATGAATCTTCTTTAGAAGATATATCTAAAGAGTAGAATTTTCCTCAATTGATATTACTGAGTACTCTTCAAAATATAGAAGTTTATTTATTAGTTCTCAGTACTATTCTTCTTGTTGTACTTTTTTATATCATAATCTCAGTGATTTTATCTCTATATTTCTTGTCTTGACTTTATCAAAAATATACTTACTCATATATAGAGCTTTGATCTCAATAAATTTCTTAATAATTTTGAGATTCAATCTCTCTAACTTGAGAAATAGTTGCATCTGAGTATTCTTACAGTGTTTCTGAATCTTTGATCAACTCAGTGTATCTGCTAGTATATTCTAATACCCAGACTAATATTGAATTAGAAAATAGAATTGAGAGAAAAACTCTATTTATTGTATTTGTCAGATATTGAGATTCTTAATTATTATAAAATATTTAAAAGTTTAATGATCAGTTAGAATCTTAAATTTTTCTATTCTCTGAAAATCTTTTAACTTAGCTTGTTATTCTGTAAATACTTTTACAATTACTAGCATTATCTTATCATAAATTTTATAAGATTTCTCTGCTTTACTCATAGAACTTGAGTAGAAAATAATAAAATATTACTATTTATTCTCATACAACTAAGATAGAACATCAGCTATAGCATCATCTAACATATTTATCTTCATCTGCATTTTTTAATTTGAGTTTTAATGATAGAGTATTGAGACTTTGAACAGAGTTCTTTTTATTTGATTAAAAATACACTAGTAGATCTTATTTTACTTGAAAGACTAATTTTTTCAAATGAACTTAAATAATAATTTTACAATCCAGCTGAATTTCTTAATAAAATACTGATAGAAGTTGCAGAATTTTAAAAAGAATTGAACTTTCTTGACTATATTAGATACTGCTCATTATGATATCACTGTAATTTTTTCTGAATTTATTTTGATTCCTTGATCAGTGATAATAAAACTTAAGTATTTTGTCTGTTGAATATAAAACTCATACTTTAAGATACTTGTCTATAGTTCAGCTTTTTATAATTTAATCATCATCTTCTTGACATACTTTTTATATTCTCTTAAAATTTTTATTATAAATTAGTAGGTTATTTACAAAAGTAGTTATGAACTGATTTAAGTAGTCAAAAAAGATAGTATTTATAAAGTACTAAAAGATCACTGAATCATTATTTAAATCAAAAAGTATAATCTTATATTTATAGATTTTATAGTATATTTTAAAGACTATTAAATTCTCAGTCTCAGAGTATATGTGTATTTGATGAAAGTATTAATAAATATTCAATTTAATAAAGAATTTGACTTCATTTAACTATTTTATGAGCTTATCAACTAGTGAAATCAGATATCAGTCCTTCTTTAAAATCATATTAAGCTGATGATAATTCATATAGAATCTCAGCTTGTCTGCTGTATGAGCTATAAGAATTAAAAATATAAAGAGAAAGACTACTGATGAGATAAAACCCTTCTCTAGATTAGTCTCAAAATATTACTTGACTGTCTTAAGCTCTTTCGAGCTTATTTAATATAATAATACATAGCTGATAACTTTATTTAGATTTGTTTTCTTTTTAAACTTAATCTTATAGTTCACTCTTTTTTAAAAAAGTGATAATTGATCAAAGACTATTTTTTGAAAAAATATTATAGAATTTCTTATAATTCTCTGATAGCTATTTATCAACTATCTCTTCATTCTTCATTTCTACATTAATAGTAATCTTCTTCTCAATGATTCTATTTATTTCACAGAGACTTGAAATAAAAATCTCTGACTTCTTACTTTTTTCATAATAATAAAAGATCACTTTCTCAATAAATATTATTCTTTACTACTTATCTGATTTATTTTATTATTAAGCTCTTATAAATCTTTCTGTAATCTTCTGCTTAAATTTCTTATTGATAAATCTGTTACATTGATCTGCATCTTGCTAATACTCTAACTTCATTACTGATCTCTTTAGAATCTTTTTTGAAATTATTATATTATATTCTTTTGATATGTTATTTATAAATATTTATAAATTTAATTATACTAAATATTGATTTTTATATCTAGTTATATCTCTTGCTTTGTTAGTCAGAACTATTTTAGAATTATATCAGTGCTTTTTAAATCTGTCATTAGTATTGACATGTTGAGAAATCTTCATTTATTTACTCACAAATGCAGTAAAATAACTTCTATGATTGAAGTTTCTTTTTGATCATTGAATTTTATAATTTGATAATTTTTTTTTATTTTTTGAAATTTACTTTTAAAGCTTTGATGTATTTATATGTAAAGCTTATATCAATAAAAATATAGTAGTTTGCTTTAAAATCTACAAATGCTTTTGTAGAAATAGTATATTTATTAAAAGCTACTTTGATATATATAGTAAAAGAATTTTCACTTATTAACTGATTCACATTCAAAGTCTCTAGTGTAACTATCTTACTTAAAAAGAAGATTTCTCTCAGATTTAATTTTTTTCTGACTCAGTGACAGCAGTTTCAATATTTACTTTCTTTAGTTCTATCTATTGCTTACATGAGTAATATCATATTATATGATCTTTGCTTTGACAATTAAAATATTTTATATTCTTTTTTTAATCTTTATTTTTTAGTTTATTCTCAGTTGTCTATATCAATATAACTGAAATCTCTTCAGAGAATGATAACAGTAGTTAATGCAATTATCAACATATATACTGAGTTTTAGAAAATCTATGCTCAGGCAGCTCACATTCTCCAGACAATCAATATTACTCAGAAGTCAAAGAGCTTGAGGAGAAATGAATCTAATATCTTCAAGTAGAATATCTTGTAGACTTTCAACAGTCAGACTTTTCTCAGTACCTCTGCTATGAAATTCTCTATTATGAAAAAAGTCTTGAGTATTTGTTCAGACATTCAGTGCTACTACTGTAAGAAGAGAGGCTATATTGCAAGAAACTATCCTATGAAGCAGAAGTTTCAATAGATAATCACTGAACTTATAGAAAATGATGTCTTTAAGTTTTCAGTAAATTTGAAAAAAGAGTAAGTTTGAGAAAAGACTTCACCTCAAGTAGTTCAATAATCTATAAAAGATTTGAGATGAAGAACTTGATTGAGAGAAAAAGCTTTAATATATGAATTAAATTAACTTATAATAAAATTACTACTTTTATAAATTCTCTTGCAAATACTGAAGTAAATAATATGAATTTTATTGATATTCAATATATTATAGAGTTAGTAAGATTCTTCAATAGGAAGTTTCAAGAACTCCCTTTCAAATGCCACATGAAGGGATACAATAGTACCTCTAGTGGAGTGATAGATCATATATTAACTCTAAACCTCTGGGTGAATGGCTGGAGATTTTAGAATATCCTTCTGCTGGTAATGAACCTAGGTCAGCACTTTCACATACTGAGAAGAAAGTGGTTAGCAGTATAGGATATATGACTTGATATTAAAAATTAATATCTGGTTTGACTGAGTGAAAGGTCTATCCCTGAATAGGTGATAGAGTCAATGTTGAAGATGATACTCTAATCAATACTGAAGCATTCAGACTATAAGTCTGAGCACCAGGTAGATATAAAATGAAAAGAGGTCAAGCTATATGAGAAGATCAAATAAAAGTATCAGACTCAGCTCTACAAATCAAAAAGAACCAGTTCAGTCATGATATTCAATACAAAGCAGAGACTGACCTAAGGGAAAACAGCACAGCAGACTATGAATATAAACTTCATTGAAACTACTTTCTTTCATAATTATATGAAGAACAAGCACTCAACAGTCTTTATGACCAGTCTGTAGGAAATTAATAGACAGTTTGAGAAGAAGAGAGGTTTGATGAAAGCTGAGAATAAGTCTGATAAGAAGCTGATTAGCAATTTATCAGAATGGTTGAAAGATCAAAAGGACTGTTTCTTAAAAAAAGCATCAAACAAATTACCCTCTTTAAGAAAAAATATTGATTTTAAAATAGAGCTTTAGCCTGACAGCAATCTCATTCAGAGCATTAGACATGCATCTCTATATAAGATGAATCTAAAGGAGCTGAAGGCAGTGAAGATCTATCTTGAAGTCAATCTAGCAAAGAGCTTCATCATCTTAAGTTCAGCCTTCTATGCCTTCTCAATTCTAATTACCTGCAGTAGGAAGAAGCTATGATTCTGTGTTGACTTTTACAAGCTGAATGCTATAATCAAAAGAGATCAATATCTTTTGTATAAGAGGTTGAACCCCTAGATTTGCTCTGGCTGGCTGACTCAGCCTAGCCATCATTCGCACGTGCGCACGTGATCGTGCTACGTGAGCTTGCTTAAGCTCAAGTTCTCATCTCATTCTTTTCTTCCCTTTCTCAAGCAATTCGTCCTTGTTATATAGGAGGACTAGCCTCTAGTTCTTAGAGCTTAACCCTTTACATTACGAATTGCTTCACTCCTTTCATTGATAGGTCACTGGGAGCCTTAAATTCTGCATCATGAAGTTCAGTGATAGCACTAGTATATGAATAGACTGGGTTAGCAATCATGCTAACAAACAAACAAGCAACATTGAAAATGTCTAGCTGAATGAGATAAAGCAGCAGACTTGTACAACAAATGGATCAACATGAAGCAATGAGCAGGAACACCCTCAGCAGCTTTGAACAACAATGAATGACCTTTCTTCAACAGCAGGAACAGGTCCAGCATGAGAACAAAGATTTAATAGCAGCTCAGCAAGCTGAAATAGTTAATCTATGACAAGCTTTGAACATCTCAACATCAATCCTCTCTCAATTGAACTCACAACCACTCATTGCAGTCAGAAGATCAAAGATCAACCTACCAGACTGCAAGAAGTATGATGATTCTAATCTGAAGCACTACTCTCAGTGAGAGCTAAAGCTTCAATCAAAACTTAAAATTAATGAAAAAGCTTTAGATAATAATGAGGAATGTGCTTGATATGTGTACTCAAGACTGAAAGGAATGACAGCAGCTCAAGTTTACCTCTGAGTTGAGAATAATAAGAACAAGATCAACTTCACAGTAGAGAGCTTACTGAAGCAGACACATATGCTTTTTAGTGATTCTGCATGACAGGAAAAGACTATGCAAAAGCTCAACAATTTATAACAGAGTAGAAGAGCTCTCTTTGACTTTTTGCCTGAATTTAATCAACTACTACTGGAAGCTGATGATCACAGATAAGATGATTGCATTAAAAAGAGGTATTTGAAATCCACTCTAAGCATGGAGCTGAGGGAAGGCATGATAGGTGTAAGGGAACCATCTCTCTATGAGAATTACTGCAGGGAGCTTAGATTAGTTGATCATCAACTCTCTGAGCTTAAGACTTTAAGACAATGATCTAAACATTGTAAGAGCAGATCTTCTTCAGATCATATAATATCTAATTCACACTCTCTACTTTGTCATGCTGTTCTTGACTGATGAAACTGATCTCAAGCTTCCACTGATGATCTGATGAATCTCTCTCCTGATGCTGTGACCTCAAGCACCTGCCACATCAAATTGATAAATCAGACAGAGGTTAATCAATGAAGAGAGCAAGGCCTGTATCTGAGATGCAGAGCTAGAGGTCATATGATTAAGAGCTGTCTGTTCAAACCTCTCAGATGCTCTGCCACTCTCATGATAGCTAAGATGATCCTCAAGCCAGTACTGAATGACAATGATGTGGATATGAGTGAGAATTTAGGAAAAGAGTAGCTTCAATCAAAAGACACTGAAAGAAGTGAAATAAGAAGCTTATGAGAAAGCAATGAAGAAGATTTAAATCTAAGATAATATTCAAATCCTTCACTGTTGATGCTCTAGTAGATAATGCCTTTTCAACTAGAGCAATGATAGACAGTGAATGTAATGTCTATGATCTTATTTCTCAATTCTATGTTAACAAGCATAAGCTCCTGTGCATTGAAATTCCCTCTGTTAAAATGACTGGCTTTGAAGACTTCATGAGACTCTCCACAAGCATGGTGACTGGCATTCAAATTGATATAGGCAGTCATATAACTGAATGAGCCTTTCTATATATGGTGAATGAGTTACATGGTCATGATATATATTTAGGTGACCCCTGGCTGGCCCAGCAAAAGGCGACTGTGATCCCTCATCAAAGAATTGTGAGATTTGAAGAGAGTGGTATAGAAATAGAGTCTAGTTCAAATGCAAAAGCTGATGTGATTTCCATCTCTGCTGTAAGCTTCTCTAGGCTTGTAAGCACTCAAGAGAAGTGAAACATCAAGATCTTCATCATCAGTTTGACCAACATTCAAAAGGCTCTAGAAGTGAAATCAAAAATTGACCCTAGAGAAAAGCTACCTGAACATTATCATGAATTTTTGAATATATTTGATAAGGAAGCTGCTGACACTCTACCTCTACTTCATGACTCAGATAGAGATCATGAGATTGAACTGATTAAAAAGACTGATGATAGTGCAGAACAATCCCTTTGAGACTCATTATATAATATATCTTGAGAGAAACTACTGGCTTTGTGAAAGACTCTTACAGATTATCTAGATAAGAGTTTTATTAGGGTGAGCAACTCCCCTGCAGCCGCCCTCATACTATTTGTGAAGAAGTCTGGGGGTGAGCTAAAATTCTGTGTGAACTATTGAGCTCTTAACAAAATCACTCAAAAGAATTGATATCCTCTATTATTAATCAATGAGAATCTACAGTGAATTGAACAGGCTAAATGATTCACTAAGCTGAACATTATTGCAGCTTTTCACAAGATTTGAATCATGGAAGGTGATGAGTGGATGACAGCCTTTAGAACCAGATACAGGCTATTTGAGTGGCTGGTTACACCCTTTGGTTTGGCCAATGCTCTAAGCACATTTCAAAAATATATCAACTGAGCATTATGTGGATATCTGGACAACTTCTACTCAGTCTATTTAGATGACATCTTAATATTTTCCTCAAGAAGCTTACAAGAGCATCATGAGCATGTACAAAAGATGCTTATGTGTCTATGGGAAGCAGATCTGCAGGCAGACATCAGAAAGAGTGAGTTTGAGATGAACAGCACAAAATATCTTGAATTCATCATTGAAGCAGGCAAGGGTATACAAATAGATTTAGAGAAGGTTAAAGCTGTTTTGGAATAGGTGACACCTACTACTCTTAAAGGTGTACAAGGATTTTTAGGCTTTGCCAATTTCTATAGATAATTTATCAGGGATTTCTCAAAGATTGTGATCTCACTGACAATTCTTACATGCAAGAATGTTTCTTTTTTGTGGATGAGCAAGGCTGAGAAAGCTTTTAAGTGTCTAAAATCAATGTTTATCTCTGCTTCAATCCTGCTTCAATTTGACTCTGACTGTGAGACTATATTGAAAACAGACTTCTCAGATTACATCTCAGGAGGAGTGCTGCTACAATATGATGAGCAGAGCATTCTACAATCATGTGCCTTCTTCTCTCATAAGCATTCACCTGCAGAATGCAACTATAAGATTCATGATAAGAAGTTATTAGCAATAATTGAGTGTTTAAAGAAATGAAATGCTGAACTATGAAGTGTAAAGGAATTCAAGATCCTCACAGATCATAAGAATCTAGAATACTTCATGACTACACATAGACTAAATGAAAGACAGCTATGTTGAATGAATATTCTCTATCAATTCAACTTCAGAATTGATTACCAGCCAGGGAAGTTGAATGCTGAACCAGACACTCTATCATGAAGAGAGCAGAACATGTCACAGGGTGCTGATAATGAGAGAATCAAGCAGAGGCAAGCTCAACTACTTAAGTTTAATATACTGGCATCTGGAATGGAATCAATAGTGACTGCTGTCAGTGTGAAACCTGAGATGTCTCTTCAAGCTCAGTGGAATGAGACCTGCAAAAATGATAAGATCCTGCAGTGTCTGAAGCAAATTCTTCATGAGAGAAGATTTAGATTTCCTTCTGAACTCAGCATTAAGACCTCCATCTCTGAGTGCTCTTTAAATGAGAATGAGAAGCTTCTCTTTTGAGATCATAAGTGAGTGTCAGACTTCAAACCTCTTCAAACCAGGTTAGTGCATGAGGCTCATGACTCACCTCTTACCAGCTATTTCAGGTGAGAGCAAATGGCAGGAGTTCTAAGACATGAGTTCTACTGGTCAGGCTATGCTGCTGATGTGAGAAGAATGATCAGAAACTGTCATCTTTACAGATCAAACACTGCATAGAGAAATTAACATCAGAGACTACTTAAGCCTCTCTCCATTCCTGAACACATATGGCAGGAGCTTTTCATGGACTTTATTGTGAACTTATCAAGCTCTAAAGAGTACACAAACATCATGATTATAATGAACAGACTGATTAAGAGAATTATATTAAAAGCAGTTAAGAAAACTGATGTGAAGATAGTGACTAAAGTGTTCCTTCACAACATCATTCCTCAACATGGCATTTCTAAGGTGATAGTGTCAGATTGAAGGTCAGCTTTCACAAGTATATTTTAAACTCAGGTGTGTGAAAAATTAGACATTAAGAGATGACTCTTCACAGTCTATCACTCAGAGACTGACAGAGCTACAGAGTGAATGAATCAGATTCTGAAAATCTATCTACACAAGTACATTAGCTTTCAACAGAATGATTGGCATGAATGACTCTCTCTAGCAGAGCTGATCATCAATAATAGAGATGCTGTCTCAACAGACATAAGCTCATTCTTTTTAACACATCTTTTCCATGTCTCCTCCATTGATATAGCTGATGCACCTCTCATTGAAATATCACATAATCTCATTGAGTTTGCAGATGATTATATGAGAAAGGCCTGTGAAGTGTTGAAGTGAGCTCAAGTAAAAATGACAGATGCTCAGCAATCTTAAGAGAAATATATGAATAGATGAAGAGACTCAGCTTCAAGCTTTCAATCTGAAGATAAGATCTGATTGAGTTTAAAGAACATGAGAACTAATCATCTGTGCAAAAAGCTGAACATGAAATACAATCAATATATTATGCTAGAAAAGATAGAATCTCATGCTTATCAATTGAACATTTCATCTGACATTCACAATGTCTTTAATGTAAAGCTTCTACATGCTGCAGTAATGAATTCTCTGTCTAATCAGAGACAAACTGACTGACAGTCACTCACTATAGAGATTCTGAAAGGACCTGAGTTTGAGATTGAGAAAATTCAGAGTGAATGAATCTATCAGAGAAAAAAGCAATACCTTGTTAAATGAATAGATTGGACTGAGTCTACATGAAATGATGCAATTCTTCTACAAGAAGTGAAGGTCTTGAACACTTGGGAGGCCTCTCAGCAGGCAAAATTAGATGTAAAGAGAGCTTTAAATAGTTGTAAAGGCCTGCAACAAAGAGGGAGAAGGAGAGTATTATAAGAGATTGAACTTCTAGATTTGCTCTGACTGGCTGACTCAGCCTAGTCATCATTTGCATATGTACATGTGATCATGCTATGTGAGCTTGCTTAAGCTCAAGTTCTCATCTCATTCTTTTCTTCCCTTTCTCAAGCAATTCATCCTTGTTATATAGGAGGACTAGCCTCTAGTTCTTAGAGCTTAACCCTTTACAGATATTCATGAATGTGAGATTTGAAATCATCCACAGGTGTATCATTATTGATATTTGAAGTGTTCTGACATGTTATTTGTTGACAAAAGGCCAACAAATCTGCTACACTCATTGTAATCATGCCACTTACATTAGAAGTAGGCATTTGAGACTAAGGGCTTGAGGTTCCTTCACTAGCTGCTGTGAATTCACATATAGACTCAGAATCAAGTGTTTCACCAGACTCGCGGCTTGATGAATTCATGATGTGGTTTGAACTTGGTTTCTGCTCCAGGCCTTCTAATTCTTTGTTCTTGTCAGTGATGGGAACACTCCAACAGCTCTAGAATATGATTGTAAAGATCACTTTCTCTCTGTTAAAGGAGTAGATAGTCCAGTCATTAGATCAGAGGGTGAACTCATTCAGACATGTACACAGCTGTTCTTAACATGATTTTTATTAAAAACCAGCTATCTGGGCTATAACCTGTGGGATGGTTGAACCTTCTATTCGGAGGAGCTAGCTAGGTTATTGCTATATTACATACAAGCGATCACGTGTGGGCGGGGCGGTCGTTAGGGCAACGCCACCCAGGCGGGCGCCGCTACATTTAGCAGATCGGCCGTGATCCGGTCACGTGATCACGCGGGCTGTTTATAACCTGAGTAGACTCTGACACCCTTTTTCCTCACCTCACCAACCTTAGTAATTCGTTATATAGCAGTTAGCAACGCAGAGAGCTTCCTTCTTATGCAGCTCGCATTCGCTCCCTAACACTATCTTTTCATGTATTTTATCATCATTCACATCGTATTCATATTGATTTTTTTTTGTATTTATTTCATCTCTTTGATCAGTTTCTCCTTTAGACTCAGAGGTAAATATATTATATTCATCTCTATTCATGTTGTTGCTTGCAAAGGTATCCAATGATTCTGCAGCTCATGTTCTTGAAGACATCTGTTTACCTCTCCTGGGTTCAATTTGTTTCTCATAATCAAAGCTTTTAAAACAGTTATTTTTTGTCAGGTTCTTGCTGCAATTCAGCAATATAGTCCACATGAGACATTTTATACCTCAGATAAAAGAAGAAGAAATAGAGTGCGGAAGTAGTGTGCAGAAGGCTCTTCAAAAAGAAAAACAAGCTATCCAGGCTCATAACCTGTTGGACGTCTGAAGTGGTTGTATTTGGTAGCCTATCTTAGGGATGCTATATACTACTGTGCGGTGCACTAGTCCATAATAGGAAGCCTAGGCTCCAACAATATGCACGAGGTCATTCTTCATTCCAGCTCGAACAACCTCGGGGATAAGCCAGCTAGCTTCAGTTCCCATCCAACCAAGTCGAAGATGTGATTTATTGAGGTTCCATGGATATCTCCAGCGCGTTGGCTGTATTTAACTCACCCATCGATCCCAATTTCTGTGATTTCAATTGTCACGTCCTCATGGGAATAAGCACATGGAAGCCAGCGCATGACCTCACTCTGCTGAACCCTGGTGATTCGCAAGACGGTCCTTGAAGCTTTTTCATTGGATGCATATAGGTATCTGACTTGTTGGATATCGGCTGGATGGCTAGATTGGCATAAAATTGAGGGGAAGGAACATAATCTCGGTAAATCGTTATCTATCAGGGATAAAACTTTGTCTAACCTTGGTCCTAGGAATCTTCTGAGACTATAACAACTAACTAACTAACTACTTCCATAGTGATCGTGCCCAAAACGTTTTCACCGGCGTCAATGCACTAGATACGAAATTGAAGTACGGAGCTCACACGTCAGAGCCCTGAGCGGAGTGTTGTAGCATCAGTCTTAGGAACTCTCGGGCCTGAAGGCACCTAACTCTAGGTCATTGTGCCCCCGAAGCTAATCTACAACTTTAATCACCATTAGGTTGTCTCTCATAACGTATTTTGGTTAAACATCTCATCTTGACTTTCATAATTAGTGCCTTTGGCAACTTGTTTCAATAAGCCTTCTTGGTTTGTGGTTCGCAGGGTGTTTGTTTATCTTTCTTCTGGACACCTGATAGGCTGAACGTGTAGATGTAAGCCCTAGTTAAATTTGCCTTCACGCAACGTTGAATTCGGAGGATGAATTAACCACAAGTCAAACGCATCCACAACCTCACAACAAAAAGCCAGGAAGCGTTCGGTCGGGTCCAACTATGGACCATGCTGGTCAGCGCCAGATTTGATCCGCTTGTGGCCGGTGCCATTCGCAGAAGCTTCGATGCGAGAGACTGCAAGGCCAAAAGAGTTGTTTAAGGTGCACCCGACTTGATTAGCTCTGTCTGTGCAGCCTTCGTCAACAACAGACTGTTTTTCATCCGCCGCGTCACCGTTCAAAGAGGGCAGCAGATGATTTAAAAGAAATGGGTGATGCTAAGGTTTACCAAGGCCGTCCAGCGGAAGAAGACATCCTTGAGAACGCAGCCGGCGAAGACACAGCTCAGGAAAACTGGATAGGTAAATTGTTATTTGGTTTCTTACTGTGCTCAACTTCATAGACCGACATCACATCTCTGTCAAACAAAAGCACATATCGTGTTATCAGGACCTGGTCATACAAGCTCTGTATCTTTTGATTTTGCTTTGGCGGATGGCCTTAAGTGCCCGATTTGCCTCAAGAAACTCCAATCCTTGCAGTCGATGGCTTTTCGCTGCCGCATTTCTCCAACAACTTTAATGAATCCATGCTGTCATCTCAAAATCTATCTCTGGTTCCTGTTTTCTTTGCCACGGGACAACCCCCAAAGGAGTGGAGTGGAGACACAAGACGCATCAGTGCAGTACGTTCGAAGTCTTGCAGATTTAAATGTAAAGTTATGTTAACATACTGCAAAATTGCCGCATGTGTCTGCTAAGCTTTCCGATATCCATGCTGCTGTGGCTGGCCGTATTTTTGAGATTAACGAAATATTTCGGCTCATCCAAAGCGTCATAGATATTGTGAATGCAGTGTATTCCCTTTCCTCGTCTTATTCACCCTCCCTGAACCAGCACAACGATCAAACATCTACCTCCAGGAATCCACATGTACCCCCCACCTCACATTCCCATGTTCCTGATCGCGCATCATTTCTCCTAATTTTATCCTGATACGATCGTGTAATGAACATGTATCAATGCGTCTTTGGCCATATGGAACACTGCATCAAACACCTCACTACCCCTATCCATCTCGACACGTCTACCAGCATATTACCAGAGCTCATTATTGGGTCATACAAGCCTTCCATAAAATCTGCAACTGCAATGAAAATGTTCCTTTTCTATACAATGGCACACACAGTCTTCAGCCAGTTGCAAACCGTTTTAGGAGCACACCAGTCAAAGAAGAGTCGAGCTACGAGAAGGACTGGAAGCGGAGGTAGAGATAGCACGAAACTTGGAAACGGAGATGAGACATTTCCCGGCGAAGGTTGGCAAAGTGTGGTAACCCCAGCTGGTTAACGATGAGAGCGAAGACGATACATCATCTCCCGATCCCGCTGACAAGACTCGCCATGAAATATGACGTGCCTGAGGGTTGTCTCTCCAGATCTCCACCGCAGGGAAAAAGTTGGTGGACATGCCTTTCATGCAATGACTTTGGAGTCATCTGTCTTTCCGCTACGGAGCTGGTTAAGGGTTACACCACCCCTCTTGTCCGTTCTGCACTGATAGAGAACGACAGAGCCTTAGGTTGACCATGCGAAGGCAGCTCTATTTAGTCGAACGACGATCCCCTCTATAGATGCAAGCGATCATTCGCCCGATAGACAGCATTTCTGCAAGACGTTTACTAGACTTTTACAACACCCAATGGCACCGAGAGCTGATGCAATAAAAACCCCAATTAACTGTACAGGCCCATTCATCCATAGTCTTGAAATCTCTTCCCATGCTTGCTAATCCATCTATAACTATAGTTATTTTCAGCTTTAATGAACCCTTTCCAAGGTTGCCGGGTTCCACGTGATGCCGTAAGCCTACCCGGCCAAGATCCCAAAGCACTTGTTATGTCAGGTCAGCGACATCTTGCGAAGCACCAAACTTTCACCAGTTATTGAAATGACAGCTGACATGCCTCCAAAGATTCTCCTAAGCCAACGATGGCAATAAATCCAGGCGTTTATTATATTGTATAAGTTACATTATCTCGGCTAACTACCAGCCGAACCCTTTACCAGCGTGAAATTTGCGTACAAACTTTCAACCATCGGTCCAGTTTTATAACCCTTAGCTGTATACGTTGGTACCACTATATATATCTGATACATGGGAATAGAAGATATTGATTTACTTTAAAGTGTCTCAAACACCCGAGTCAGTTCAATTCGATGACAAAAGAGAAACTCTTCAATGCCAAGAGCAATATAACAGCAAGATGTTGATCCGTCAACATCTTGTTATTTCCCTTTCCATCTCATAATTTTTCCAATATAAAAATTTCGTTCTATCTTGTCTTTTCTGTATTCTCCTAAGTATTTCTTACCTTCAATTTCCTAATAATTCTGACCAACAAAGTTCTACACTCAATGTCAAAAAACACCACGTTTTTAACCGATCAAACCTCAAATTGAATATCAATTATCCAGGAAAGTTTGGATCCAGATTGCCCATTACAGCGCATCCAGCACATTTGTTTTATTCTTAGTCCTCATAGCCTCCCTTGCATTTTCTGTGAGAGCGACTGGAGAGAAAACAACTAGAGGGCCACTTTGGAGACGAACTAGAAGAAAATTGAAAATGGGTTTATACGAAAACTTTTCCTTCGAGGAACGACAGCAGAGAGTGACCGGGGAAGCAAGAAAATACAATGTTAGTCACAATGGCAATGGGGCAGTTCAAGCAACGGGCACCACTCTCCCAGTTAGCAATAATGAACTATACGACATCAAAGCTGTTCCTGGGAGGGGATTTGGCTGCTTTGCTACCGCGAAAATCCCGAAAGGCACACGAATAATCCTCGAGGAGCCCCTTTTTACGGTCCCCAGCACGACGGAGAATTTGGAATATGTGGAAAGAACAATTCTCAAAGCACTGAAGGCTCTGAGTAAAGAGAAGCAGCAATCATTCTTTTCGCTCCACAATGCCCATAAAGGCAGATGCAGTCCTGTGATTGGCACCATCAAAACAAATGCTATGCCATTTGGCGCAAGAGGGGCAGAGGGAGCTATATTTCCCCAGGCTGCACGTATCAACCACTCGTGCCAACCGAATTCACAAAATACATGGAATCGTAACCTGGGAAAACTTACGATCCAGGCATTTAAAGATATCGACAAAGGAGAAGAAATTACAATTGCATACATCGACGGTACGGAATTATATGAAACTCGCCAGGAATGTTTTGAGAATGCTTTTGGCTTCAGATGCAGATGTGAAGTCTGCGCGATTCCTGCGGAAGCGACTAAGAAGAGAGATGGTCGTCTGGAGGAGATTGCTCGGTTGGATCTTGTGCTAGGAGATGGAAGACGATTGATGTCGAAGCCGGATGATTGCCTTCAAGACGCATATACCCTTTTCCGGATGCTCGTAGACGAAGGTATAGCCGGTTCGAGGATTGCGCGAGTCTACAATGATGCACTGCAGATTACAATAGCACACAGCGACCAGGCAAGGGCAAAGGTCTTTGCGCAAAGAGCGTATGAAGGGAGGTTACTTTTGGAGGGCGAAGATAGTCCGGAGACGATGAGGTTAAAAGCCTTGGCCGAGAACCCGTCCTGCCACATGTTGTTTGAGGCGACGAAGATGTGGGAACAGCCTCACACGGCGATCCCGAAGGATTTAGGAGGGGTGGATTTTGAGGATTGGCTTTGGAAACAGAAGAGTTGGAAGGCATAAGAAGAGATTAGGAATTTTGGATATATCGTCATGTTGAATGTATTTTTTCGAAAAAGCTTTTATAGATCTAGATTTGACTTCCGCATCAAGCATGGTTGATGATTAAGGTTTTCCCTTGATGCAGGTTATGATTTGCAAATAACGCTAATCCAAGAATAGAATGGCTTTATGCTGAGTCAGCACCTTAACTCAAACCTTGCTTGAAAGATCTCCCATCTCAAGCATGACTGTTTCAACCTCACTCATTTCAACTAGGTAAATACAAGTAGCAACAAGGACTAAGCAAACTTTGGTATGCAGTTTGTCATATTGAGGAAGTCTCCACACCCAATAATGTTTGTGGACACGCTTAGTTTCTATGATGCAAAATATCAAACCTTTCCATCATCATATCATGCAGACTGATCTGAACATCTTCTCTCAATAATTACTAAATGCCCAGCGAATTCACATTTGAGTATCTATTCACGCCTGTTGCGAATGGGATATTTCCTCGACCTAACTTCAACTACTATATCATTTTTCAGGCTCCGCTTTGCGTTCTTGAATAGAACCACTTTTGTGAAATAGGCCACCCCTACAAGCCCTGCAACTACCCCGTACACTATGGTTCCCGCTTCAGGGTTTCCAGCCAGCTGTAGGCCAAGACCCTCATTTACGATTCCAAGAATAGTGAGAAACCGACCATACCAAACATGAATATAGATCCGCACACCTGATTCCTTCGTTGCAATGAAATGGTGGTCGTAAAGCAACCCTATAAAGGGTTGGACAAGCAACAATAACAACCGTCCCGAGAATTAGGTGTGTGTTGTTATAAAGCTAGATGGACCTCATTTTAGCCTAGTATCCAATGAGGAACTGAAAGCTTACATTTAAATGGGAAAGATATTCTTGTCTGCATACCATATCTAGCATTCTTCCCAACCGGATACCTATAGTGAAACCCGTGATTATAAGCACGTAGCCAACCAGTTGGCAAGCCACATGCGCCCATAACCCCCGTTTCAACGTCAAGTGTCCCGAAAGGGAACATTTTGGAATCCATGGCATCTTTGATATTTGGTAGATTTGTCTGCCAACGTCCTGATGTCCGTTAATGGATGGAATGCCAGAGAGAGGAAGGAAGGCTTGTTCTCAAAGAACACCCACCGTTTCCCAGGTTATGCTCCGATTTATCTACCTAACCAGGCCCACTCCATCCCGACAAACGTTCTGGCTACGCAATATCAGATCAGCTGAGTTGGCGAATAGCAGTCTCTACTTAACGGATGTTACCAAGCTTCCCATCTATCAGCGATGGGTGGAACTTGAGCACCGAAATTTGCGAGATTTCCCATTAGCCCTATAAAGCAAATAATAACATAAAAATACACAGATCTTAAAATCTGAAATGACATAGCATTCAAAGCTGAATCGCTTTGTTTCCTTCCAAAAAAAAAAAAAAAAAAAAAAAAAAAAAAAAAAAGTCTGAGGGATTGCATGCCTGAAAGAATCGTGGGATGTCTCTTGTGTCCCTTAACTGTCAACTGCAGGTGGCCTGGTTTGACGGAGTTACTTAGTGAAGTGCTATCCCTAGAAGCCAAATGCATGTACACATTGCCATGCACGGGAGATGAAATAAGACAACCAGTATTCATTAACAAATTATGGATTATAGTTTATTCTAATGCATTTTCCCTTCCCTCATCTGTAAATCCGTTTATTACTGGAGAAAGCAACTCACTGCCAATTTCTCAGAGAACCATCGAGCAGCCACAAATCCATTGGACAATGCAATGTGGAGAGTGGTGAGCGTAACTCAAATGGCCATTCAATGCACTTGAGAAATAGCGAATATTGTTGTTACTGGAAATGCTCGCCAAGTGCCTTCAGCAGAGCCCATATAGAGGAGATACCAGTCAGCCTCAGTACGAGCCCCAGAGAAAGCCAGAACTCGGCTTAACGCGTCTAAAGCGGGAATTTGGACAGCTTATCGCGTTACTACGAAGCCCATTCTGGCAAAACCACTTTGAGGAAGTTTGTGAGTCATGTTCAATCATCCATGCTCCTTTTGTTCATCGGCATATTCATGGCTTACCCAGGTTCCCATGGGTACGGTTAATCTACTCCGGGGGACAGACCTCTCAGCGTTTGCAAACACCGCCAAATGTTAGCAAAACGAGACCGAAAATTATTTGTGATGTAAACCGGTCGGCTAAACATTTCAGCTGCAGATGTTCAGCTTAAGTCATCCACCCACATATCCACGATATTAGTGTATAGAACATGTACATGTACATACACTCTTTTAACTTTATGGACATGAACACAAAACACTTGGTTGCCAAGACGATAATCAGATAAAGGGCCATATATTAGCTGCTGCGACATGAGCTCGTTATATATACGATTGAGTACAGGGTAAGTATTGGGTACTTTCAAGGCAAAATCGAAAGAAGCATATGAGAAACTATGGTTGGTAGAAATGCACCGGATTGCGCTGTGCTATTCTGTTTTCAAGACCTATTATTCCCTTGCAGAAATTCCTAAACGTCTGATGATTATAGGGGAAAAGGCGGTGATGGCACTTGCGTGTATTTCAACAGAACCATTTGTTGGCAATCCCGACAAAGAGGTTTACACGTCCATCATCTATCTGACTGGGGGTGAGTATTTCGCAGAGAAAAATTGGAACAGTTAACAGAAATAGAGTCCATTTCGTTGTTGAGCCGATCACAGTAACAACGTTTAGGATCTCTGGGAACTTTAGTTCTTGTCATCCGCATGCAGTGGTTCTAGCTTCTCCTCGTCCCTTACACCTGTCTCCTCCAGCAGCGCTGCACGGTGGTAATCAACGCGTGTTTTCCAAGCAGGGGTTCCTAGGTATTTGATGCCATTTGGATCGGTGAAGATCCCCTCAACTTCCTCGAGAGTCTTGCCAGATGTCTCAGGGAACATGAAAAAGACATGAATAAACATGGCCACGCAAAAGACGCCAAAGAGAATATACGTCTTCCATTGGATGTTGACAAAGGCGGGCGGAACGAAGTAGCCAAGGGCAAAGTTGAAAGCCCAGTTGGCGGATGTGCAGAGGGCAACAGCTTTCCCACGTACCCGCAGAGGGAACAGCTCTGGTGGGTATATCCAGGAAACGGGACCCCAAGTTGGAGCAAACGAAGCAACGAACAGATAGGAGCATGCGATAACTGCCTTGCTAGGGGGACCGGAAATCAACCAGGATTGAGCTTCGACCAATCGATCTGCCGGGGCAGGATGCCCGTAAGATGCAAGAAGCCCAGCATTGGTAAAGAGCCAAAGCATCATAAAGAAAGCTCCAACTAGGAGGGTCGGGCGGCGGCCCCAACGGTCCACCCACAGAAGCGCCGGAATGGTCATGACAACATTGATAACGTATTGAATACTACTTGAGACCATCAGAGTATCTCCTGTGAGACCAGCCATCCCGAAGACGTATCTGAGGAAAGAAACATTATGAGAACCCCTTTCAAAAAGGACAACTACTAGCCCATCACTTGACAACCCTGGAAGGGTGGCGACTTACGTGATATAATACATCATGACATTCATGCCAGTGAGCTGACTCCAGATCTGGGTGAATACACCAACATGAGTGCGGTTGATCATGCTGGGTTTAAGCAGTTCAAGATAGGACACATCAGCATTTCGTCGTTCGAATTCGCACATCTCCTTGATCTCTTCATATTCGCGGTGGACGAATGGGGAGTTCGGATCACCTCTTCCATGCACCAATGTCAACACACTAAGGCAATCTTCCCAGCGGTCCTTGCGAGCAAGCCATCGTGGTGACTCGGGCAGGGGTATTAGACCGAGAAAGAGCAATATAGCGGGGATCATTTGCAAACCCCACGCGAGTCGGAAACCCGCAGGTCCATCAAGCTTGCTGCTTCCATAGGAAATACTGGGTGTTGTCGTGTTAGTGTCTGAATCAGAAGATTATTCGTGGAATGGTGCTTACTAGAACATAATCATAATACCCCATGTGATTGCCCATTGTTGCGCGCCAATCAGACGACCACGTTTGGATGGAGGCGCTAACTCTGCAATGTAAACAGGGACCTGGGCGGAACTAATGCCAACGCTGAAACCGTTGATGATTCGACCAACAATCAACATTCCAATATTCTGCGATGCACAGGTGATAATAGAGCCAACCACCCTGGTTATACAAGCAACCCAGTCAGCTTCCCCTGTTATTGATATCCAACATATAAAAACTTTTCTCATCAAAAGTTGATGGCCCAACGCATTCAGCTGCGGAGGAAGAAAGTATGGCATACCAAATAATTGCACCAACCATGATGGACTTCTTGCGCCCAAAAATATCAGACAAAAAGCCGGATGTAAGAGCACCTAGCCAAGAGCCACCTGCCATGGAGGCCGTGATACCGCCCTGAACATCTGGTTTTGGACCCTTGCATTTCTGACCCGGCTCAGCCTGATCGAAGTAACAAAGATAGTTTCTTGTGCCGATAATAGCAGACATCGACGAGATATCAAAACCAAACAAACCACCCCCAATTACCGACACGGCAGCGATGAGATAGATATTGCCAGCTAATGACGGCATGATGTTTTGTTATCCCGTTGAAGGGATATATTTCCACCCGCCAGTGCTATGCCGTTCGTTCCCGAGCTTTATTTTGAAACAAAAAAAAATAAAATAAAATAAAAGTTAAAGGACAACCCCGAAGGTAACAGAAGAAACGTGGAAATGGCCAAGTATGTACATCACAATGAAGCGGTGATGGATAATACAGCTGCTTTATACAAACAAGAGACGACAGAGACAGCAAGGTGTGGGGAAGGGCAACTGTGTGGCACAACACATCACGAGCAGGGATCCCGCACGATTGTATCTTTGCATACTCCGTATTCCTCCCACCATTCTCCAGCTTTTCGCGTTCTAGGTTGCTGTCAAACTAGATTTTGCAATCTACCTGTATCCATGGATGCAGAGCTGTGTTGCCGAGATTTGGGGTGCATTCTATTTGGATCAACATATCCTAGACCTTTTGCAGTTTAGTTCCTAGAATTGATGATCCCTTGCTGCATCGGTAATCCGAACCAACTTCCCTTTCAAATCATTCAGTGGCTGAATTCCCTGCAAACTCCCGTTTCCCCTCCCCAGCATGTTTGTCCAAAGTATCCTCTCAGCTGCTGTCAGTTAAACCGCCATCTTGGTCCCCACATGTGCGGCTAATCCTGATTAGGCTTTCGATATTTGCTTGTTGCACCATAACATAAAACTTTTTCCACATATGACGAAGCTGCGGCTGCGCGTGCAAGTTTCATTGCAGCTAAAGTCCCTTCCCAAAACTTCTGTCTTGGCTTATTGTCCTTCACTTCCCGATGTCATTTCCTTTAGAAGACTAAGAAACTACTTGCTGGCAAAGATTAAGCTATGACATCTAATGTTGCTTTCTCCGTGTAAATAAAGGCCGAGGACCGTCGGAGTTTCCAAAAGAAAGAGATCATTCGTGGGATTAGGGACGTCAGAATCTGGAAGAGAGCGTCGCTCTTCAAGGAATAAAACAAGGACAGGGCTGTGACGGTGGCCTGCTGACATTTTCAGCGGACCTCCAGGTTTCGGTAAGTTCTTTGGCCAAGTCCGAAAATCGATATAAATATCCTGGGAAGAGGCAAATAACAATCTAAGTCGGGGGGTTGACGACGGCGCCGCTTCCTGGCTAATTACATCGTGGCTAAAAGCTAAAATAACTTCTCCGAATGATACGATATGTATACTCTGTACACAACCTTTGACAAGAAAATATCAGCAGATTCACAGAGATATGCATAGTTGTATATATATCATGCCTGATCAGAACAGTTATTTTAGATGAGCGGTAATCAGCCAGGTAGGAAGTTGTAAATTTCCAATCCCTTCTAAATCCTGGAAAACGCGATGTGTTTAATGGGCTCCTCACCCCACAAAAATCAAGCATTCCCAAGGCTGATAATTTTTAGAATTTTTGGTCCTAGGATCACGCTTTAGGCGTCTCATCAGATGCTTCGCATCGATCAAGCATTTGAAGCGGGGAATGTAAATCTCCACCATCCACAATACCGCCGAACGGTTGGTCGATGCAATGCTCTTATCCATTCCCTTGCGACTGCTGGCCCAGGCTCCCACTACGAGCTTCTTTATCGACGTTGCAGTACTAAAAACATCAAGGTCTCGGTGAGCCTTGTGCCCTATTCCTCTCCTATCGTCTCTTATTTCCCTCGATGAGAACCCGGTTAGGCATCAGTAGCTTGCACAAATCCTTCAGCTCTTTGAAAATTTATTTGGTCACTTGAACGAAGTTAGGTTCTTAATCCTCCATGACCTTGACGTCTCGACGTGGTTTATCTCCCTTTATACTTATTAAAACGGTGGAGCTCACCGAAGCGCATTTTTCGCGGATTAATGTTATTCCTTCCAACCACTAGATAGACGGAGCGGGTCAGGATGACTTCGGCGCGGCTTCGGTGCGGCTTGAAAGTACCAAGCAGTGCGCGTTTCAAGCACGAAACAGCCAACCATCTCACTTCATTTCTTTGGTGGGAGAGACGAAACGGAAGTCAAAAGCGTACTTACTGTCTTGTAAAGCAGATGAGCGTATATACTTTACAGTACTTGCGCCCCTCACCCCTGTGGCTAACTTCAAAGTTATCAGCACTGACTCCGAGGTTTGAAGCCACTGAAATCATCCGCCATATCTTAGGCATTGGTGATATGCATATTCCCTGCGGGATCGATTGATCCCTACACACTAGGAGCTAAATGCAAATCGATCGATACGCTTATTCAATCATGCCACTTTATATCTATGCACCGACAACTAAACGATGAACAACATGTGCAAATCCAAGGAACGGAAATGAAACAGCAACCCATTTACGGCTTGCTAGGACTATGAGATTTTCATTACGTTACTTGATTGCTGCTCAGCATTCTTTCAACAATAACAACTCGCCTCGATCTGCAAATTGCTTGTCCAGCGGATGCAAGTTAGTTTCGAACATCAGCTAACCAAGAACCTGATCATCTGAGTGGTTATTTATTGGTTAACTGACAGACTGCACAGTTAAGGCCATGTTCGGTTATTGCGTAGAACTTGTCATAACTCACACCCAGTGATTAAGTCTCATTGCGGGCGCCTAGAATTAAAGCTATTGAGGGTGTTTGGGGGGTTCTCACCCTGAGTCTGCTTGTTCCAGGGTTTATTCGAGATCATCAGACCCTACGAACCAAATAAAAGCCGGCCAGGCCACAACGCTGTTCGGCTTACCACATCATCAACTTTCCAGCGGAATGCTTTGGGTCCCTGGGTCTAGGATGCCCAATGGAAGATATTGAACCTTTATCCGGCCTTGCACCATGAAAGCTACCACTCAAACAATTGCGCCGGTGTTTGGTAACTTGAATGGTCTACTTCTTTTAGCGCCTTTGTCTTCTTGGTTTACACTTTTGCTCTTTATATATATATATATATATATATATAGTTGGCCGTTGCGCCCTCTCCCAATTCTGCCCACGGGACTCCAACCTCTGGACCGAATGAAGTTTGCAATGTTCGCGAGGCATGGAAGAAAGAGGCACCAGACGAAAGGAAGTGGCGAGTCTTCGTGTAAAATCTCTAGGTTTCGGCACTTGTATCGAAACAGCCCATCATTTCCGTATCCCGAGGCATTCGAATGCTTAATTACGATTGTGAGAAGATTGTGGAACACAACCCTTTAGTCCTGCTCTTGGCTGATATTTAGGTCAATCCCACCACCAATCTTGACTAACCCACATGGAAAAACGATGACTGCTCCCCTAAGATGGCCGGAAGACCAGACGACTTCTGTTTTCTTCCTGCTAAAGCTCATATGAAAATAGATATGATATGGGCGGATGTGAACCCAATGACGCACTCCTGCTCATGCCGCAGAAATGGAAATAGCTTCCACCTCTCCGCATACACCCTGTCAGAGCCGTCGCACATTACAAATATCACACTAACCCGATGCCCCTGAATCGTAGTTCATATTTAGTTGTATGTACATAACCGCATCTAGGTATGTTGCACTGCCGAAGTAGCACTGAGTGTCCCTAATGGGTTGCACAACAAGCACGCTGTCTAGCAGGGGCTGGAGAATTGTAAATGCGGCGTATCTATGTCACAAGCCCTGTACTCTTTTTGGTTGTTGTCATCTTTGACCCACTTGAATCTTGGTGGGGAGGTTGAATTCCATAGTATTAGATGACTGTTCTAGATGACTGTTCTGCTTGTTGAATATTAAGTAGGCTCAGGGTTAAAGAAATTGGATGGAAGAAAGGGTATGTATATGTTGACTTTGTGTAATAATAGGGATAATCTATATTAATTTCTTATTAGCATTGGACTGACATTACAATGTGTTTGATATGCATTGCTAAGGTTCCCAAACACTCGTTCTCCGGCTTTACGACCAGTTTTTCGTGTCAACTCTGATTCCGGAGAAGTGCTCTGCTCTTAGTCCCAACAGAAAGAAAGGGCGTAAAGAATAGAAATCTACACAGCACAGTCAGTTGGTTCTAACCATCACTATGGCGGAAAAAAAACCAAACCGCTTTCACCAGCTAGCGGTTTTCAACCTTCCCTGTGGTCTGCACTACATGAGAAGCGGATTCTTACCATAAATCTTCGCCCTTACCGTCTGCCTCTTCACCCTACTCTCAAATTGTTGAGCGAGCACAACCTTCAGTATGTTGTACTGTACACATGCACCCGACCGTTGGAGGACGCACAGGAGAGCTCAGATAAAATTAAGCTCAGAAGAATCAGATATCAACAGCACCCTTAAGGAGTCATTGTACTCAGGACTTTCGTGATCGTTCGTCGAAACCGAAAGATCTTAGAAGGTCAATAGAGATATGTCACCTCTCCGCTCTCACTGAAAAATATCAGGCTGACATTGTCGCATCACAAACGGGTGTTAGTAAACTACATACATCTCACAGCCCAGTTGCAAAAATTCACAACATTATCAATTGAGGAGTTCAGCGCTGGAGCTCGAAGTCGTATTCTATACAATAAAATGACAAATCACCCGATTCATGACGAGTTTCAACTTTCTGCCATCCGAGGAAATTGCCTGGGACGATCGGTTGCTTCGATACGGTAGTTGGAGAGTATGTATCCATGTGGGGCATTTCCCCACAACATGTCATCGCTGGCTCGTATAACAAATTGGGAGTCATAACCTCGCGGATTGGAAGATTTGGAAAGTGATATTGTCCTCTGATCAGAAAAGCCGTAACAGATCAACCCAGCATCACATATCATATCACTTACCAACTTTTTATTCAACTCATAATCTTTTGCACGCCGTCCTCCGAACCCCAACAATCATCCAAACAATACGATGGCAGCAACCTCGCAATTGCCGCAGTCGTAGCTCTCTTCATATTATCCGGTGGCCACATCCACCTCCGTGGCGAACACTTTGTCCAAGGATCAAAAGAGACCCTGACATGTCCCTCAATGTCATGGTTACTCACGCATTAACCGACGGGCACAAAATGATATTCGACCTAGGCCTGCGCGAGGACGCGGAGAACTATATCCCTCCTGTAGCCGAAAGAATTCGCGCACCAGAAATCATCAATGTTAAAGAGGGTGTATTTGATAGCCTCGAAAAAGCCAACATAGACCCAAAAACGGACATTGACATGGTTTTCTTTTCCCATCTGCACTATGACCACGTCGGGGACCCGCGAAGTTCTCAGCGCCCAAGACAAAATTCGTCATTGGGCCAGGCGCAATGAACGCGCTGCTTGCGCCGCCCAAACACGTACCCGGCAGATCCAGACTCGATCTTTGATTCAAATCTTCTTCCCCTGCAACAGACCGTCGAACTCCCTTCTCCATAGTCATCACCGTCATCATTGATTTAGTTACCCTCAAGTGGGAAAAGCCAGACCTGGCAAGTTCTTGGGTCGTTGCCAGCCGCCATGGACTACTTTGGGGACGGTTCTGTCTTTATCATCGACGCCCCAGGCCATCTTGCCGGCCACTTCAATCTCCTGGTACGTATTGATTCAGAAAAATGGATGTGTTTGGCGGGCGATACCGCTCATGATGTCAGAGTATATAAGGGGACGAGGGAGTTAGCGGTCTTCCCAGATCCAAACCAACCTGGTTGTGTTATTTGAGCACATGCTGATAAAGAGGCGGCGGCTCATGAGCATATGCTTCATGTAAAGAAATTGGATGACGATGAGAGGCGGTGGAGCTTATTCTTTCGCATGATTTTGGCTGGGTTGACAGTCATGGGGAAAAATGGATGGTGACGTGATAATTCAGAGCAAGTAGCATAGAATAAAACGACATGGGTGACTTAATCGTTGCGTCTCGCAAAATAACAGCAGTCTACGGTTCCTGTTGATAATATCCTCTGATGGTTGGCATCGTGGGTGATAGAGCTGCAGTTGGAGTCGAGACCTGTTTCTGAGAGCAGCACTCTTTACCTTGTAAGCGTGACACTGGACGGAAACACATGACCTGTAAACCACCAAACTATTAACGCCGGAGGATCATTTAACGTTAAGGCTTCGTCTAGTTAAGGAATTATGTAGCAAAAGTCGATGAAAAACCTAGAAGTTAGGGAAGCTTTTCACTAAACTTTTCAACTAATTATTTTAATATTGGCAATGCACTATTAGGAGTGGATTGATTCATGACCAGAATCGTATCAAAAAAATGCTTTAAGAAATGAATGAATTTCAGTGCTATCGACCGAAGTAGAGCTCAATTAGCCCTAATACCAGATGTGAATGGTATAAACTGATATAGGCGGATAATGCAAAAAACAGGACAGTCGAGTGTCGGCAAGGAACATGCGGGAGAACTCGTCGCATTTCAAGAGCTCTACTCGCCGTCTATAAAAACGTGGATTAAAGATATCGAAGAAGAGGCATACTAGACTCATAAAAAGGGCATTACCTACGAGACAGTAAGGTGGAAACCAAGAGAATCGGACACCCGCATAACAATCGACAAAAAATCGTATCCAGAAACCAGCCGATCAATTGATGCTTGATCATATAAGCTCCCACTCCGCAACGCCCCCAAATCCCATAGCCACCCTTCCAATGCCACGGAGGAACTCCTCTCTGGTAAGACCTTGAGTGTCCTGCATGTCTCCAAAACTCGTCACCCTGTAGATGTGCAGTTTCTGTCCCGGGGCACCCAAGATACGAGGATTGGGGACATCGACGTACCAAATGTCCCCGCCAGCACCTGGACCAGATCCACGTACATAATGGAAGGGAAGATATTCCTTATTGCGTCCATCAATACCATTAGCCATTAGAATAAAGAGATACGGAGTCTGCATATTACTTCGCTCCAGCGTCCAGTGTTCGCAAAGGAGGCCGAATTGGAACCGTATCGGGGATTGTTGGTGAATGGAAATTTTCTTCGATCGGGGCTGGAGTGTTTTTTCTCCAATTCCAAGTTCAGCTTTTACACCAGTATATATGATAGGAGGTTCAACACCATTTGGCATGGAAGGGTTAATGCTCATATATTCTTCCCAGGATATACATGGACGGCCGTCGTCACGGTAAAAATCGCTCGGATTGGATGGGAAGTGCTTGTTGCCGAACTCATCGTTGGTCATGGTGAAATACTCCGGGGTGAAATCTTTGTTGTACGGTTGTCCTTTACCCCTAACATTGCCGGAACCCCAGCAGGCATCGATGAGCTTCCAGCGTCCATTGTCAATGCGCACCACGTTCCAAGCATGGTTACTGTTGTATGGAGGTATTGGGGAGCCTGGTGGAAGTGGAGTGTAACCGTAGCCTTTGCCATGGCCTGAAACTATTCGGGCCTCTAATCCAGCAAACGTCGCCAACCGTTCGAAGAGCTCAGCATACCCCTCACAAACTGCCAGGCCGGTGGCAAAGGTACTGTCTGCTGTTGAGGGTGTCAAGTTATTATTAAAAAATGCGTCAACGTTGTAATCGATGTTATGATGGAGCCAGGTAAATATCGCACGGGCTTTATCCGTGAGAGATGGGAAAGGAGCGGTGAGTTGATTGGCGAGCCTGGCAAGATCATTCGTAGGAAGTGATTGCCTGGGGAATTTTGCTGCGTGATTATCCGGGCCAGAAAAATCACGGCATATCATACATAGATCTGACGAGCCGGTAACAGGAGCTGGGGAGGGAGGAATGCGTGGTTTTGTTGCTTGTATCTTCGACAAATCAGGACGAGACCTGATTGGTACAGAAGGGACTGAGCCATTGGCCTGTTGAACATATTCGCAGCCATCGGTTACCGGTTCGTGACTTGTTGAGTGATTATTTATAGTAGCAAATGACGACGCCTTTATCTTTTCAAGGACACTAGATGGAGGGACAGGTGGGGGGATTTTTCGCTGGGGTAACTGAGGGGGCTTGGCAAAATCATCATTCGCAGATTTCCGCGATGGAAGAGGAGGTAGACCATTGGCATAAGATGAAGTTGACCGAATGGGTAACTTCTGTGCAACGGAAAAGACAGAGGTGGACGACGGCTGGCAATCCGAATCAAGACCCCCCACAGACGATTGAGATCTCAGCGTCTGGTTTCCATTTATATTCCCATTTCTCTTTGGAGGCAATGGCGGAAGGGAGATTTCTCCCCATTCTGGTGCCAGCCTGCAGGTCGCTGTTTTTTCAGACGAGATTGACCTGGGAGGAGGTGATCTGCCATTTCCAGTTGAAGTTGTTGAGTTTGCGGATATGGAGGGGGTGGAAATTGAAGAATCACCAGAGTTTCTCCGGTGAGAGATATCGGATGACTTGCGCTGAGGCAGCGGAGGTAACCGGGTCGTAGCCGTAGCTTTTCTCGCAGGCAGGGGAGGCGGTACCTTTTTTGGCCTTTGTGGGGGAGTAGGGACCCTCTGGCCCGCCCTAGTGATCGTCGGTGGGGGAAGTATAATATGATCTTTAACTGACGCGTAGGAGGGGCGGGAATCATGGTTAGCATCGGGAATGTCTCTCTGGGAAATGGGAGGTCTAGGGCCAGGTAGATCTGGTTTGATTTCTCGAGAAGAGGAAGCAGCGGGTGCTCGTTCAACATGCGCCTGGTTCAAGGCCGCAATTCGCTCTTGAATTGTCACCATGTTCAGATATATGAGGGTGTGAATTGATAGCAAGCCGGGAAACAAAAAACTCGCAACAACGATAAACGATGGAAAATCGATATCTCATCAATTTCGAAGCTGGATGTCCAGTTTCTAGTATCCTAGTAGAACAGAGAGCGTCTAGTAATCGATTCTTCGACAGAAAAGAGGGCTCTGGCGAGGCTGATAGCTGGCTATATGCAGTGTTCAGATACTGGATGGCATGATCGTCTCGTACCGTGACCCATTACCAGATTCAAAGAACATCGTTAACTTGAGCGGAGGTAATCTGTAAATGCCTTGGTAAATGAGTAACAGTCACACATTCCACCTAACCCGTTGTAAAATGGCTCAATCGGCGATTTTGTACGGAGTATTATGGTAGTTCATTTCTAGAGAGCCGCAGTCCAACGAGCTGGCATTAAGCCGTTTAACTAACGTTAGTGAACAAGTTTGGCAGACTCCCAAACACGGTTAACTACGAACCAACTAATCAGCAGCTCGTGTCAGGTATTGCGCCGAGAAATGCGGTGGAGTCTGAATGATCACTGTCTAATAAAAGCACAGACGTGAGAAAAGAGAGGGCTTTTACCCGTAGACTCGATGATATCCGTTCTGCGTGTTCTCCGCCTTACTTTTAACACTGGGGAGAGCCAGCCGGGGCTCAACAAATGACCAGAGCCTGTGAGTCTTTCAACCAATAACAGTTAGTTAGACCATCTCAGAGCTCTGCCCTGCTAAAAGAACAAAAGCCTTGTTTGGCAGGGTTTCGGATATCTGGATGCTTGTGCCAATTTTCCTATTTTGAGAGACCTGGAGCCATGGAAACTAGTTAACTAACCTTTAAGTGGTGTGACTTTTAACCGAGCTAAATAAATAAAACCCAGCACACAGCCTAACGTAATTTATACCATCAATTTGCAAGATAAATACACAAAACTTTACAGAAATAGAGGGCCGAATTGAACTTACAATTTCTGCTCTTAAAAAGCAGGAAACACTTGTGAAGCTCACATGTTTATTTGGTGTATCTCACGTTACTTTTGCAAATAGACTCAATGGTTGATTTTCATGAACGGATTTATGTACAATATAAAACAAAATTTGACTGAGACTGGAGAAAATGATAGTTTAATGAATTCTAAATCTGAATAAATAAATTGACATTTGCTGCTGCGACTTACACATAATGAGAGCATCACACTGAAATAATAAAATCAATAGAACAATAAATATCAAAAATTATGTAATTAAATAGTTTTAATGTAATTCACAAGTAAGTAGAACATACAAGCAAACAAATCACTTTTGTGACTTGAGTCAAAATCAAATGTCTTCAAGTTTCAACTATCAAGAAAATAAAGCTAATTATATTATGAATTATTTTCAATATATCTAGATTATGTACAGCGCAGTATGTTCAATAATTTTATGTATGTTATACTATGATGTTGTTTGCTTTCGTGATTGAGATTTAGTAATCTTCTTAACTAGTTACTTCTCTTTCTTATTTATATTTTGTATATGATATTCTCTGTTTTAATCTTAAATTTTTTTTTTTTGAACTATATATATATTTTCTTTAATACTTTGTTTTGTTTAATATTGCAACTTTCAATTCTTTGACTTTTTTTTCACAAAAGCTACTTTATATATGATTATTGTCATGGCTCAACTAGAGTCAGGATGATAACAAGACAACAACTTCAATTCATCTATCTAACTAGGCAGCTGCGATGAGAATACTAAACTGAGGATTAGAATGTGGAATGAATGAGTAACTGAATATATAGGAGTGGTTGGTGATCGGATCGGACGGATCAACATGAGCAACCGAATATGGTTGAGGTCAGAACAGACCAACCTTAAGAGCGTAGCAGAGCGGATCAACCTTAATCCATATACGAGCAGGTGCGCCGTAACAATTATTTGATAGTTCTTGATCAACTAATTTAAAGTAATAAGTAAGATTAAACGAATTTTATATAATTATAATAATAAATATAATTTTGAATCTTTTTAATTTGCTATTTTAACTGATATATAAAATATAATATAATATTAAAATATAAAATCTACTTTAAATTATATAAAATTAATTTTATAACTTTATTCAAAATTCATATATAAGTTATTTAATATAAAATTAAAAACTTTTTTTAATATAATTAATTTTAAACTATATATACTTTTTTATATATTATTTATAATTTTTTTTTAAAAATAAAATATAATCAATATTCAAAAACTATAAATAAATTAAATATTATATATATAATAAATATTAATATTATTCTTAAAGTAGAATTAATTAAATTCAATTAAAGTATAATTTTTATATTTATCAAATATTAGAAATTAATATTTATTTTTATTTTATTTTTATATAAAATAAATTATTATTATTAAATATTTTATAATTAAAATAGTTTTAATTTATTTTTTATTTAATTATTCTACTAACTTTAACTATATAGTTATATAAAACTTTTTTATATTATAAAAATTATTATATTATTTTTTTAAAAAAATAATTATTATATGAAAAGCTCAATTAATAATAATATTTTTAAAAATAATAGTTATTTATTTTTAATTTTTAAATTATATAAGTTTCAAATAATTAAACTTTTTTAGATTTAATTATTACTTTAATTATTTTAATAATATTTATTTTAAATTTAAACTTGTTAAAATTGTAAATACTATTCAATAAAATTCTATACTTTTTAATAATATTTTATATAACTAAGTTTAAATTATTTATAAATAATATTAAAATTTTATATAGAGCTTATTAATTATACTTAAAGTTATAAAATCTTTGATTATAATTTTTTATATTATTGATAAAGTTTTATACTTAGTTATAAAATTAATTATAAATAAAAAATTAAATTTTTAATTTTAAAAATTATATAATTATTTTTCATATAGTTTTAATTTAAAATAATTTTTTTATTTATTTTAAACTAGAATTTGTATAATAAAAAACTCTTTTTATATTATATTAAATTTTTAGTTTTTAATAATATATTATTATATATTATATAATTATAATTATGATCATTAAAATTATTATAAAAAATATAATATAATAACTTTACAATCACTTATAGTATAGAAATTTAATTTTTATTAAATACTTAAAGAATTAAAAAAACTTTTTTCTTGATTAAAAGCTTAATAATTTTATATAATTAATTAATATTTTAATTATTAAATAATAATTTTAATTTAAAATCAAAAAATTAATTTATTTACTTATATATTTTACTTATTTATAAATTATATTATTTTTTAATACTTTAATTAAGTTAAAACTTAAAAATAATATATAATATAAAATATATTATATTATTAAATTTATTACTTTTTATTCTAATTAATTTTATATATTAAATCATATTATAATAATTTGAATTTTTAATACTGAAAAAATTATTATTTAAATTATAAAATAATTAAATATAGTTTATAACTTTTATATTTGATTATATAGTTAAAATTTTAATATAAAGAGCAGAAAAATTATATAAAATATTTTTAATCACTTTAAAATAAAGCTTTTTTTAAAAATATTAAATCTATTTAAAATATTATTTATTAAAGTTATAAAGTAAAAGCTTTAATTTAATTATTAACTATTTACTCTAATAAAATTTATATAAATTATTAATATAAATAAAAATATCTACTTTATATTTATCAAATATATTAAAAAAATTTTAAATAATTAAATAATTTTAAATTGAAATAAATATTTTAAAAACTTAATAATAATTTTATAATTTAGCTTTATAAAATATATATAATAAAATAAATTATTAAACTTAAGTATAGAAAATATAAAATACAATAAATATTAGTTTTTTTAAAAAAAAAATCAAATTTATTAATAAATATCTTTATTAATGAACTTTTTGAAAAAAATAAGAAAGATTATTTAAAAACTAGTCTAGCTCTAATATATTTTAAATTGAACTTTGAGTATAAATTATACTTTTGAAATCTAGAAATAAAATGTTGCTGAGTTATTTAATAAAATTATCACTCAAAAGTTAATATTAAAGATATTTACATATTCTTAATCAAACAATATTAAAAAGAGTTCAAAAATATAAGATTCAAAGAAGAGTGGAAAAAATTAAGCTAATAGATGAAAACATTCAAATCCATCTATCTTGGGTACCTGCTCATGTAGGCATCTTAGGAAATGAAACAGCAGATCTAACAGCAAAAATTGACACTGAATGTCACGATCTTGTGCCAAGATATCTTCCTGGTCATAGAAACTACCTCTCTGCGGCGCCGCCACCACTCCCCCTACATCTAATGATATTCGTATTCCCCCGCCTCTATATGAGATGATCGTACAGGACCTTGGCGTCCTGCTGGTCTGCACTGTGCTGAGCAATACATACATACATACATATATATATATATATACTTTTTGACTTCTTCAATCCGTCGGGTCCATTCCCAGCGTTGGGTTTTCATCAAGTCATCCTTGCCTCTGGTGGCGCAGCCACCTTGCCATCGCCTTCGGCTCTGGTTGCACTCTGCTTGCTTTGCTTTTAGATCTGGCATGAATTAATTATCATTGGGCGTATGGGCATGGTCTTAGCGATAGGAGTGTGATTGTGTACATCTTATGATGGTCCGTATCTCAGCCGGCCGTCAACTGTAGTCTGGCAAATTTATCTGTATACTCTATGCCTTACTCCCTTGGATCCGTTGCATACACAGTGGCTAGAGGGGGATAGACAGCTGCTCTTTCGAATGTAGTCTGCATTCAAAATGGGAAGGAATTAGAACAGCTGAATATCAAACTTGCACATTTATCAGTGTCCCTGCTATGATGATGCTGATTATTCCGGATTGTAGGTTGGATCGTTAGACGCCAAACCCGGGTGATCTTGGTGAATCGGAACACCGAAATGAGCGTTCGACATGTTTGAATCGTCGCAGAAAGAGCTTCGAAGTCTGCTAGGCTTGCAAGAATCAGTGTGATAATCTCTAACGGCAGCCTCGTGATATGGCAGACTGTTCCTTGAACAGATTCGCATGAATTCAGAGCGTCCATTATTGACGTAGAAAACAGAGAAGAATGAAGGAGAACACTGGGTACAGCTTTACATAGGAGGGCAACGAATAACCAAATATTACCAGTCTGCAATACGTGCCAGAGGTCCCCATTTTGGTTGCCGAAAGGTGGGCGCCACCACGAGGTTGCATCAACTTAACAAACTAACTAGTTAACTAGCGCCTGTCAGCCTGAGGCTAAACAAGCCAGGCACGGAACCCCGACCGCCTGAACTCGCCTAGGATATTATAGTTTTATCAATTGCCGCATTTCCTTTTCACCTTTCCACTTCTTGTCCTTCACAGCAACGGCGTCCACCCGCTCACATTCTACCCAGATGACCTTTTGTCGTTTACATGGGAAGTCTGCCGTCAGATCCTCAATTGTCTTCTATCACACAAGGCTCACTGACGTGCGACATCCTCCTTTCTGACTCCTCACTGTCACCATGACAGACAATCTAGTGCGCCTCCCACTTGATATCATCCCTCTGATTCTTGAGAACCTGCATGATTTTGTTGCTTTCTTTTCAGCAATCCAGAGACCTGTTTAAATTTCCACTCTGTATTCCAAAACTGCAGCCACCAGATTTTGACCTCAATATTCTTGAGTCAGTGTCATTCAATGAAAAAAATGCAACCGGGGCAAGGTTTTCCGGGAAGTTGGTTTTTATCATTTGCAGAGGTTTCGTGGCAAGGGGTGATGCTCACTGTGTCTTTGAGATGGCCTGGAAGTGGGTTTTGCAGATGGACCAGGAGAAGGTGCTGATCCCTATTGCAATGGGTTTGACAATTCTGGAAGCGCTACAGGAAGCGCTACAGATACTCCAACCACAGTATGAGAATCCGCCCACTGTGTTTATTGAGAAGACAAGAAAGAATCACCTATTTTCAACCGACTCCAAAACCCTTGCTCCAAAATCTGCAGTTCAGATGATATCTTGGTGGACGGTATTTTAGGCTGCAAGTACCAGCGCACTGGCAAGCACTTCCAGTGGTATGACATGATGGAAGTGTGGCGATTCACAAAGCTGGGACGGCCTTTGTGAGGAAAAAGAAAGGGATATAGAATGATAGAAGCATAGCCGGAAGATGGCAGGCTTTATATACTCTCATGTATAAGTATAGAAGAAGTTTTACAAAAATAACTAACTTCATAAACTATTGAACCGTCCGGCGACGAAGACACGAAGCACGCATGTGCTACAGAAAATCCAACAAGTCACACCTTGCGCTGAATGGAGAGCGCGACGCACCAACGTTCAGCACTACAACCAGCAGTATTGCCACAAGATGTGATCACTGAAAGGAAAATATGATGAAGGAAAACCAAAAGCACACAATCCTCCACTGGTGAATTCTCGTCTCTAAATAGGGATAGTGGAAGCTTCCCTGCGAGGATTGCCTGCTATTCGGCGGAATTATCTCCCGCGTTCTGGCATATTTACTAAGGAAAAGGTATCGACAAGTTCTCTCATACAGCTCATCGCGCTCCTGTGCCCGCCCCGGGTCACAGTACCCGTTCACGGTCAATGCTGATCGGACATGGTCGAACCTCAGTTCGCCATCCTCTGCTGCTATCGTGCATGCGATAGACATGGTATTTTTGATCTGAGACAGTCAGTCTCAGGAGCTCATTCAATCATAAGCTCCACCTACCGGCCGTTCGTGTGTTTTGCTTCAAATATTGCAGTTTCATGTCGCATTCCAGCCATAGATACACTGAATGGGATGCTCCCATTGATATGAGCTCAGAACTGAATATTACCTAGTTGCTGAGAAGTATTATAGATATGGCCAGCCAAATCTATAGGTTATCTCAAATGAGTTTGCCATGCAGAGGGGCCTGGGGTTGAGAGGCTGCACAAGGCTTGCTAAGCCCCCTAGTAATGTAAACCATAAAATTCATAACAAGATTCTTGATTGGGTTCAATGAGGTGGTTCCTTCTCTGCTGGTGCTGTTACTGGAGGTGCAGCAGGAGAATGAGCATGAGAAGAAGTTCAGGGGGAAGAACAGGCCACCGGCTGATATTTAAAGTCTGTCATCTTAAATATTCTCCATGTTAAATCCTTCTTAGAGAATGACCTGGCAAGTTGGACTTGTAGAATCTACATATGCTGAGGACTGCATAGTGTCATAGAATCCTGTTTTTGCAGAAGCACCACCCAAATTGATGATACTTGTCAATCGAGGCCTGAATTGATCTATCTTGGAGCAAAGGCCAAAGCAAAGGAGCCGACATCACACGGACCCCTTGACATGGTGAAGGAAAAGCGAGCTCAAAGGAGAAATGCCCCTGTCCAGAAGCCTCTCGACTGAACCTCTAATTAATCGCCTTACAGGACTTCTCTGCGCCTTTTGTGCCACTTCGATCTTCCCCCCACTCCCAACAATTCCTTCACTGCTGTCATGCCCTCAGCGTTAATGTTTTTATTCCTTTTGATTTTTTTTAATGCTCATGCTTCCCCCATTTGCCAAAATCAAACTAGAAGACATGTATACAAAAAAAAATTTAGAGGTGACATGTTAATCAAAAAGATTTGTTATTTATCCAAATAACACTGCCCAGCCCCTCCTAACAGCAGAAGATCTATACCTTAGGTAAGATGTACATTTTTGTATGGGAGAACTCTGGGTCTTATCAGGGGAGTCCATCAATGGATCATCTCTGTAACCCTCCCTGAAACTCAGCAGATGATCATGATTGTGACAGAATGGCAAACTTGGTTGATTGCAAAGGTTGCTAGCTAAGAGAACAACTATATATGGTGGAAATATATGTCGCGTGACTGAGGGTTCTGACACCCCCTCTCACCATAGAGTACTCAATACCATATACAACAATAGGCTTACTGCCTTGCAAGGGTACAAAGTTCAACTGGTAAAACAAGACAGTGGTAAAACCAGTTGAAAAAGTGGAGAGCACTAAAGGAAGCACTCATTTTCTCAGCTTTACAATCTCCTTCTAGTGAGCGAACTTAGTGGCTCCCAGTGACTTGGTAAGACCATCCGCCACATTATCTGCAGATGACACGTAGTGTAGAACAATCTCATTCTTGTGAACAAGATCTCGGAGGGAGTAAAAGTGAACCTTCCACATGCTTGGAGTGGAGTGATATAGCTTCACTAGAAGAGCTCTATTCCGGACTTGTTGTCAGCGTGAATAGGGGAGGTGAGAGGGTTAGCTGAGGGTAGAATAGCCCTGTCAACAGTGTTCAACTCTTTGAGCTGGGAGGGTAGGAATCCAGCATCAGCTTCTGTAGAGGATCTAGAGATATCAGTCTGCTTACAACTCCTCCAGGAGACAGGGCCACCGGCCATGTAGATGATATAACCAGTGGTGAAATGGAAACCTTGGTCTCTGTCTGCTCAATCAGCATGAGCATAGACCGCAGGTTCTATATCAGAGCCTCTTATAGTAGGTGACACCAATGTCAGGTGTACCTCAGAGGTAATGTAGGACACATTTTAAGGCTGCTCAGTTCTTTGAAATTGAGTGGGAGCTAAAACACTCAAAGGAATTCGCTAGCAAAGCTAATGTCAGGGCATGTATTGACAGGTAGATATTGTAGAAGTCTGATGTCTGATTGATAGGCGTGTAGAGTGAATTCCCTAGTGTATATCACTGGTTCTTCATCATCTCCCCAAAATCAACATTCTACTTCATTGGAGAAGAGGTTGAATGACAATCTTTCATAGAGAACTTCTTCAAAAGATTCTGAACAAATAGAGATTGAGATATGATAAGAGAGTTGAACTTCTGCTCTATTATCATATTCAAGAAGCAGTTTGAGTCTTCTACATCTTTAATCTCAAAACAGGCAGTGATCTCGGATTTTGTTCAGTTCAAACTTTTGATATATGATCTGTAGAGGTGAATATCATCTACATAAACTGTAATATAAACCTCTTGTGAGTCATGAATAAAGAGCTCAGCATCATGCTGACACTGCATTTTTCACAGCTCCTCATATCATAGAAAGGTTGTTTGTTTGACTGTAGAATTCTTGCATTAACTCACAGACTAAGTCTCCTCAACCTTCTCCTCAACCTGCAGGCTGACACATATATACATACTCATTCTGTGGCAGCTGAGAATTCAAGAATGCAGTAATCATATATATCTGCAAGATATGTCATTCTCAAGATGTTGACATAGTCATTAGAGCTCTGGAGGTGGTGACTGATACTACAGAGACATATGTTCTAGAGAAGTTGACATCTTTCTGTTGGAAATTTCCACAAACCACTCAGCGGGTCTTATATCAAATGATTTGACCTGCATTGTTGACCTGTTATGAGCAATATGACAGCCAGCATCACTATCTCATATGATGAGGTCATTATTGCATCGCCCAACAAAGCATGCTGAAATGATAATAATCTCTGCAAGGTTCACTGTGTGAAAAGAGTCATCACTGATTATTGAGGACTCGATGTCTGCTTTATCCCCGTTGTTGTCCTTTGCCTTGCTCTTGCTCTTGTTCTTGTTGAATTTCTTTATTTTATCAGCATTGTCCTTCTGCCAATGCTTAGAAGTCTTGTCAGAGTGAGCAAGCGAGCAGATTTCACGGTAAGGTATTTGTCCTCAAAATAAGTAGGTGAAGCCTCAGAATCACAGAGATGGTGATGCCTAGACTGCATTTGAGAACAGAATCCTGTGTGAGATATTGAGGTTGAAGGATCAGCTGCATTGACCTGTGTAGTAGCAGATGTATTCTTATCTTTGAGAGGGTCAATCTAAGAGTGAATTTCCTTCATAATTGAGATGACATTCAATACAACAGCAGTATATTTTGAGATCTGAGCCTCTTCAACATTCTTCTGGACATAATTGCGCCATGTTGTTGATAGATCTGAGTAAAAGATATCCAATATCAGATTCTCAGGTGAGGACATCTTCAGCATCTCTAACTTGATGAGAGCTGCGTGAAATTTATTGAAGTAGGAGTGTATATCGTCCATCTTCTCATTTGCAAGAGCTGTAGAGGTCATATATCCTTCCTGTGAAGTTGAGTCCTTGGTACTAAGTATTCCTCCTCAATTGCATACCATAGGGTGAAGGTGATGCGAATCTCATCATTCTTTAGAAGGTGAGCTTCAACTGAGGAGCTCAAGGAGTTGGATATAAAGATGTATAATCATCAGTTCTTCGCTTCCCAAAAGGGAGCCAATTCAGAATCCTCATGGGATCACATGTTTGCTCTTCCTCAATTATGATCCAGCATTGGGCAGCTACTAGCCTTGATTTTATCAAAGATCTCCAAGTCACATAGTTGAGAGTGCCAGTTTAAGGCACTTGACTTGTGAATGTTCTTGATATCTTCTTTGAACTGGCTAATTGCCTTGCCAACACGGTTATCAGGGTCGTAGAGATTATACTGGAGTTTGCTGCCAATCTGAGGATTCCAGGCTGTATCACGGCTCACAGGAGAATTGGCAGTGGCAATGTTGTTGTAGTTATTAGCAGCCCAGGCTGCTTGAAGTTTTTCTAACTGAAGCTCTAGTTCCAGAGCTTTACATTTCTCTCTATTATTTTCCAGTTCCAGCTGCATTCTGCTAAGAGAATGGTGACTAGGACCATCATCAGGTCTCTGCCCAGCCGGGGTATTGGGGGCAAGGTGGGATCGAGGAGGCCTAACAGATGCAGGAGCTGTAGGGAGATTGAGATCTGAGATCCCAGGGGTATTATGGACAGTTAAGTCCTCAAAGGATCAGATAGGCTCTCGGGAGGTGGGGGTTTGATTTGAGGTAACTGATACGTCTGAATTTATTCGTACTCGGGATCGCGAACGCGTAATAGAGGTGATCTCACTGGATCAGCCATCCTTGTTGATTTGATTGATCAAAGGATCAAAATATAGATAAAAAAGGGCTTCTAAGAAGACTTCTCTATTCTAGAGAGGAATCTCATCGAAATTCGCTTCTTTAGGGTGATATCCTTTCGTCTTCTTCGCGTGTCCCGAAAGATTGAGGAACGCGTCAAGGACTCCGCCAAATAGGGAGCGTAGGTCTCTTAATATATAAAAGATAAATAAGATAGAGATCAGATGAAGAAAGCAGTCGCTGATTTCGACAAGATAACTCCCGAATTGGCAGCGTTTGGGAGCAAAAACGGGTCTCATAACCTAACAGAATGGCAAGCTTGGTTGATTGCAAAGGTTGCTAGCTACGGGAACGACTATATATGGTGGAAAACAGTCACGTGATTGAAGGGTCCGAAAGATTGTTAAAAGATCAAAGCGCTGGAGTACCAAAAACTGTGATGGCAGCTTTTCAGTAGTTTATCCTTTATCGAACGCAAAAGGGAAACGGAAAGGCAGATAAGGAGGTGAAGGATTGTGGATGATCTGTGAGATTACTCGGATGTTCCAGGCCCGATAGCTGGACTCCTCGCGGTGGTTCCGCGTGAAGACCATGATTGCTGGGAGGTCGGCGGCAGTCAACTGTTAATGGCCTCCCCTGTTGACGCGTGTGGCACAGTTTGTGTGATCATGCTGTACTTGGGTGAACGGGTAATGGTGCCGTGTGCGCATTCCGCATGGACCAGAAGACCCTTCAGTGTCGCCAGCCTCTCATTGCACATATTGCAATCCATCGGCCGGAACTTAAATCCAGATGCCACCTCTAGAAATATTTAGTCAGATTTTCTGATTCATGGAACAAATAGACTCAGTCTGCCAGCATGAGCTTGATGTTCTGCAAACAGATAAAGCACATTTTGAGTCGTGGTTCCGTCCAAACCACTCGAGCGGCCGAGCCGAGGAGCCTGTTTGATGATGGCTGGCCAATCACTTCTGCCTGAAGTCTGTCAGTTTTGACGTGGTTGACTTGGGGGAGAAAACACAGCCACACTGACAGCAGAGAGGACCCTTCTCAACAGGGCAATATGCACAGACTGCGTGAATGGCTCTGATCTATCATTGCAGTTCCACCTCTGTTGACAGCAGCATCAGGACCACATCAATCATTATCATCAGCTCAGGCGCCATGTACTGCTCCAGTTCACTTCTCACATTCTCATCAACCACCCTTCTGAAGAGCTGTTGCTCACTGCTGATCACCAGCTGTTCCTGTTGATGTCATTTCAGAATCTCACACTTGAGCAGAGTCCTCGCGCGTTACTTCTCACTGCAGAGCTAGTGAACAGCTTTGTGATGCCTCTCATCTCATCTCTCATGTTTCTCAACCTGGTCTCTGTATCACTTCTCCCACCACTTCTCCCACCACTTGTCTTTCTCAGCCATTCGCCGGTACCTCTGTCTGCTTCTGCCACGGAGCCAGCTTGCAGCAGAGTCACAGCATTTCTTCAGATGTTCAACTCTCTGAAAGATCCTCAGAATGTGAGACAGATGGTTCACTGATCTCAACTTCTTCAGTGTCAGTTCTCAGAGTCAGCAGGAGTTGATGAACCAGCTCATTGAGCACATCATTCTCATCAGCATCTTCTGCAGCTTGAGACCACAGTAGATGCTGAGGATATCAGCAGTGATGCTCCGATCCAGAGAGTGTTTGAGAAATGTATTGATACTGGCATGCTGAAGCATCAGATTCTGAAGAAAATTGCTCACATCCACTGTCCGACAATGCTAACATTAGCACACACTCACTCCAGAAGCAGTAAGAGGGCTAAGAATGAGAGCAATCAGCAGAAAGGGAAGGACAGATGAATACTCATGACTCTCATTAAAAGCCTTCACGGCTTCATCACAGAGGGACATACGGCTTCATGGCCTGATCAAAGCCTGTGATCTCACTGCCATTTTTCATGTGATTTCGCAGTGACAATGTGGTCAGCCACCTCTCATGTGTGATTCAGATGCCATCTCCTTCGCAGATCATGATGCAGAAGATGAACTTGTCCAACAGATCATCTCACAGTGGCAGTTCCTGCTAGTTGAGCCTGTCCAGAATGCCCAGGCTGTACAGCTTCTCAGAGGCTTTGAGACTTGATGACTTGAACACCTTGATGTGAAACAGTATCACCAGAAGAAATACATGTGGACTGAGTATCAGAGTAAGGTTGTAGATAATCTCCAGAAGTCAAAAAGTGTAACTGAGTGCACAGTTAGTTGGATAATGAGGCAACAAAGCATTCATGAAGCATGAGGTAAAACCTACACATCATTCATGCCCAAGAAGATCTTGGTGAAGTGGGTGGTGAGCCTCACACAGATGTGATGTACTGGAATGAGGGTCCAAGACCAGTGTGAGCACTGGATCGCGATAGTGAAGCTGGGTCAAGGCATCCAGTCAGTTGCCCATGACAGCCGCGAGCTGGGAGGAGAGAATCAGCTGAGTGCGCGCCCAATCAACCTGAAACTCCATCTCATTTGTGGTCAGAAGCATATGATCATACTTTGCAAGTTCATCAACGTACATGGTCCCTGGCGTCCTCAGTTCACAGCTGAATTTCTTCTCATCAGTGATGAGCTCAATCACCTACCGCGACAGTTTAGATGGAGATACTCAAAATGAGGAATACAGAATGTGGTTGAAGATTTAGTACTCACATCCTGTGATTGTGCCATGATCAGAGGGTCAATGGTGTGCTGGTGTCTTGCTTATAGACCTGAGAATACCGTTTCCAGAACGTTATCAAAGAGCTGACAGCTGGGATCCCCATTCACCTTCTTCCTCCTTTGCCGCGACATGATCACAAGCCCAGCTGAGGAACCCTTTAAGGGACTGGATCAAGGGTGCCTGGTAGGCATTGAACAAATCTCTCTTCATATATTTGCAGTACCTGAGATCCTCCACAGTTAGTGAGTTTGCCTGGTGCACACTTGGGATCACACTCACTGGTGCCAGTGGTCATGGACTCTGTCCATCCCACTGATTGTCTATTTGTATTAATGACACAGCTGTAGGCGTTTCATGTCAAGGTTGGCCTCCCCAGCCTCATAATGTTCGGGAGGAAGAAGCTTGTCTTCTTTCCCAAATTTCCTCATTGCTTTCATCACTGTTGTCGCTGTCATCGCTGTCGTCATTGTCGGTCTCCTCAGTCAGGTCAGCGTCATTGCCACTGCGTTCTGAAAACAC
>NW_015440960.1:870800-878610 GCF_000150705.2 Paracoccidioides lutzii | reverse complement strand
CCCCCTTAAAAAACCAAATTTTAATTTTGGAAAAAAAAAACTTCAGGGGGGAAGGGGAATTTTTTTTTTTTTCCAAAAATAACTTCAGAGGGGGTGCACAACCATTTGGACCTTTCCCCCGTTCCTTCCGGATTATGGGGGGAAATTCGAAAGGATGCAGGGCCCCCCTTTCTTCTCCAAAAAAAGAGAGAACCCCGTTGGGGGGGGGGGGGGGGGGGGGAGGGAAGAGATTCATTTTGAGTCCCTCGGCATGAAAAAAGTGATGAAAATGGTGGCCCTCTCACTCACCCAGTGGGTGAGCGAGGGGTGAGGTAAAAGGAAATGCGTTGGCAGAAGTTCAGCGTTAATACGTGGACGTATAACAATCAATGTGGCGGCACAGGCTGGCAAGTAAGAGGCTGAAAATGGCAATGAAACTAGCTTCTTTCAACTTGCCAGCAACATCACTTTTGTCACTAAGTTATTAAAATATGTTGGGCGGCCCACCGCACGTCATATACGCGTATATTAGTTAGCTAGCCAGTCCTTCCACCAATGGAAGACCAACCATTCTAATAAAATATAATCTAAATTTTTAATTAAATCATAGAAATCATTTTTATTTAAATTTATAGAAATTTTTGATTTTTTATAAAAATTTAAAATAGTTATATAATCAAAATTTATAAACATAAAAAAATTAATATTAAAATATACTTATTATGAATAATATATATATATATATATATAAATATAATATTTATTTAATTATTTATATTTTTTATATAACTATTAAATTATAATATATAATAATAATTAATATATATTATAATTTTTTATTTTATTTAATAATAAAAATTATATTTTATTTTAAAAATTTAAAAAAAATTAAATTATTTATTATTTAATATTTAAAGTTTTTATCTTAATATATTTATAAATTTTATTATAATATAATAGTTATAATTTTATAAATATTAAATAAATAAATATTTTAATTTAATATATTTTTAAAAATTATATTATATATAAATTATATATAAATAATTAATATATATTTATTATATTTTATTATATTAATTTAAAAATATTAAATATTTATATATTTAATCTTTAGTTATTTAAATTATATATTTATAATATTAATATTTTAAATATTTAAATTTATAAATAGTAAATAAAAATATATTTCTATTAGTATTAATGTTAATTTTAATTAAAATATATAAATATAAATCTATAAATATTTAATAATTATTTTATAATAATAGTAATTTTTTAATTTAATATTTTTTTAATAAATTAAATAAAGTTTTTATTTTAATAATATAAATTTTATTTAATATATTAATAGATTATTAATTAAATTATAAAATAATTTTTTTATTTAATTATTATTTATTTATATAATTTTAATATAATTATAAAGTTTAAAATTTTTAAATTTATATTAAAATATTAAAAATAATAATAATAATAATAATAATAATAATAATAATATAATTCTATAGGTTAAAAATTTTATAAAATTTGTATGATTTAAAATATATACTTTAAATCGGGTTTCAATTAATATTTTTCAATTGATTTTTATATGAAAAGGTTGAAGAAACTGAGCTTTAATAACCCACTTAGTAATGTGATCTATAATGAATTCTTTAGATATTATTTTACTTCATCACTGCTACCATTCATTGATCCCTTATAGCTATCAAACTCTGAAGAACAAGAAGGCACATTTCCTGAAAAAGTCACCGGATCCACAACTCTTGCAAAATTCGGCATTCAACATTCTCCTTCGGTGAACCAAATGCTAAAGCTGTGAAGTTGACTTACTTCATACAAACCTCCCTTCTACCGAGCCTGGAACTGCCCCTATGTCTACCTGCTCACTTGCGTAAATTAAGAAAAAGGTTCCGCCGGGCTACTTTGAGCAGGGATACTTCCAAGATACGTCCGGATGCCAAATATGAGGGGTAAAAGACAGGATGGTTGTTTTACGTGCTGTTCACCCAACCGCTGGCGAAACGGAACATGACCGAGCCTTTGAGCCACGTGGGTTGGATCTTCAGGCTCAAATTGCCGGGTATCAAGAGGTTTCGACCCCTTTCGACCTGCAACGGGACGGGTCGGATTCGAGATGCCGTATTTGCGGTGATCCGGTCAATAATATGATCCCGGGGTCAACTTATTGTTCTTTATCACAGGCCATATTATAGTTATAGACCAGGGGCATGGATGTTAAAGGATGCCGAAACTTAGGACTCAGGCACCCGAGGAAAATAAACCAGCGGGTATCATTGCTGCTCACGGGCCGAGTATTTAGATCATCCCCATTCAAGGCTCAGTTTTAGAATCCGCATTCAGCAAAACAACGTTCAACAATAACATCTATCTATTCCGTACGAAAATATACGGAGGAATATAGAAACGTTCCCGTTTGTGAGACACCGAAGCTGCGTCACGTCCCGTAAGCGATTCCAAAAGTATATGAATAACGCTACCAATACTGTTTTGGTCTAGTGCACTACATTGCGAAGAAAAAGAAAGAATAGTCCAAGTCATGTGATATTTCAATTATTCCGTATTTGGAAACTTGGCCAGGGGTCTGATTTCCTGATCGAAGCCAGATCAAGTTTTTGCACGTGATTTGCGCTTGGTGCCTTGGCGTTCCTGCCTCAGCGATTTTCCCCTCAAGTTGCTCAATGCCCTTGGGTCGTTGGTTCCTTCATTCGGCCGTCCTTAGTCAGTCTTCCCAAAGGTTGCGTAATATATCAAACGACGAACCAACGACGCCCGACATCCAACATTCAACATCCATAGAGCAGATAGCAGACGGCGGGCAATAGACAACCCGTATAGACGTGGACCTTGACCTTTTCGCATCTCTTCTTGCCATCACGCTCATTCGCTGTCAGTCCGTCCCACTGCTAATCATCGTCTTTGCCGCCCTCGCTACCCTCTCCCCACCTTGCTTTTTGGGTCACAGTCGTTCTGTCGATGTCTCCACATACCGCCTACCCGCCCCCCGTTATATCCCTTCCAATTCACTTCGTTTGACGCACATCTTCCTCAAATTCTCTTCATTTCGCCAAACCGCCCTTCAATCTTAGATAATCCGCCTTTACCCTAAGCTCTCCCACCCTGGTCGGCTCTCTAGCTCGACATTTCTCTGATTGAATTCCTCCCCTCCTCAGGCTGCGTCTTTGTTTCGTCATCCGGTTCTTAACAAAGCTTTTACGGCTGGCTCAAAACTTTCAGAGTAACCCCATTTCCTCCCCCTGGTCACCTGGTCTTTGTCTCGAGTCCATCGAAACCAGTCGCTTTGTCCATTTCTAAGAATCCAAATATACCCCTCCATTATTGCGCCTAGGTAGGAAGTGTATCTCGGCCTCTTCAAACCCACCCATATAAACCATTTGATATTCAATCGTACTTCTTTGAAGGGGTGGTGGGGCTTAATTAGCCCCCCGGAACTCTTCCCACCACACCAAGTTCATTATTATTCCTGCCAGTCAGGCAGGCTTGATCTTGATTGCGACCATTGCGACCCAAAATGGCTTTCCAACCGGCATATCATGCAGATTCGGACGCAGATGATGAGTATGAGCGAAGCGTTATGGCATCCCCTCGTATCGAAGACTCCGAAGCGTCCCCCACGGATTCAGAGATTCCCTCTGCAGAACATACACCAACAACCTTTGGGAATACACTAGATGATAGGAGTTCGCCAAGAACTATCATCACGGAGTGGACAGCGGAGGAATGTGCTGATTTTGCTGCAGGCTTAGGTCTGAGCCAGTATTGTGGTGCGTTTCTAGGTATGTGTGATAGCAATCAAAAACATCTTGGTGGTTGGAAAGAAGTTTTTGGACTTGTCTTGACTAATGATGTTGTGTGATGTTTTGCTTCGTAGAAAATGAAATCGTTGGAGAAGCTCTTATAGCCCTAAAACACGAAGAGCTGAAGGAGATGGGTATATCGAGTGTGGGCCATCGACTGACGATTCTAAAGAGTGTTTATGAGACCAAGGTCAAGCAAGGAATATCCTTGGACCCCGACCATTATATCCCTCTCTGTACGTTTCCCATGTTCTGCGACCCTGACGTTCTCTACAGGAGCAAGGGCGGAGTTTCTAACAACGGATTCCATCTACAGCTGCGGAGCAGAGTAATGGAGGTGAAACCGCGACACAAGATGATATATCCCGTATCATTCAATCTATTAGGCTGCGAGATGAAAGGATCATAGCTGCAGAAGCAGAGCTTAGAAAACTGGCAGATGATTACCGCAAACTGCGTGAAGAATTGCTGCCAGTAGTGAAATTCGCCAAAGACAGATTGCAGCCTCTGCCTTATCAGCCAAATTCAACATACACGGGCACTACTATTAACTCAGACCTTCATAGCCATGAACAGACACTCACAAATCCTCAAATTATAGCACAACCTGAGAAACAAGGAAACAGCCTCACCAGGACGTTCTCCAAGAAGTTATTCGCTGGAGGATCAACGCCCAAAAACAATTCTCCAACTTATATCCCTCAATTCATACCCGAGGGAAGAACACTTACCGATAACTCATTAGACCCGTCAGCCGCAGCTTTGGCAGCTTCATCACATCTAACAGCTTCGATGAGTGGCGGCCAACCTTCTCCCAAGGGTATGCCCTCTCCCACATCCCCTGGCAGTTTCTACCCGCAGCAAACACTTGCCTCACGCTCATATGCACGGGAAACGTCAAACAACTCAAACCGCGGAATGCACGACCACCCCGATGACCCCCAATCCCAACAACGGCCCGACAGATCCGTGGCAGCCACACCCTCCGCACCACCAAACCGACCTGACCCTCCAAACTCCGCAATAGGCAACATCACCAGCTCACGAAACCAAGGGGAAGCTTCCGCGCCAAGCGTGGAAATCTTCAAATCCTTTCGCGTATCCATGGATGACCCATGTCTGCGAGTCCTGCCCGCTGCACTCAAAAAGTACAACATCAACGAAGACTGGCGGCTGTATGCGTTATATATTGTCTTTGGCGATCAGGAGCGGTGTCTAGGTCTGGACGAGCGACCGTTGATTCTGTTCAAGCAGTTGGAGAAGGAAGGGCGGAAACCTATGTTTATGCTCAGAAAGCAGGCGCAGTTGATCGATGGGCAGATGGTGAGTGCATACCAGGGCCCGCCTGGTACAGCTGGGGCGGGCGGTATTGGCATTTTGCCTGGCAGTGCGGGTGTCGATGGTGGAACTGGTGGGGGTATGGCAAGCGTGGGGCTTGGTCGATCGGGGCAAACACATTCCATACAACTGCCCGGCGGCGTTCTTTAACGGGGAACAACAAGGGAGAAAGTGCAATATTTTTATACCTCACATATCCATCATCTCCAGTGCAATCCGTCAACGAAGCCCAATAAATCCTCATCTCGAACTTGTTCTTTGTTGTTTTGGCACTTCAACTTATCACTTGGTGTTCATGGTTCTGATTAACTTGCAAGGAAAAGAAGGAAATCAACATGGTCTGCTTTTTATTGCTTACTTAACTTTTTATTTGGTTTTTTGGACTGTTATTTTTCTCATCGACATCATGATCATCATATCATTCATAGCTTGGGTGTTTAGTTTTTGATATTTTGGCTCTCATGTCTGACCTTTGTTTTCTCTCTTACATCTTCAAACTGTTTTACCACGGACCTTTTTCTTTTCTATCAAGATTCCTTGGTTTCCATCATATTTGTAAATGCACAAGCACCCTTCTCTTACGCTTTCTTGAAGATGGTGGCAAAGGGATTGTCTCTGGAACATTGTATTCATCCAGCTTTGTCACTTGCTTTTACTATCTATTACGATATCTAGTTTATCACCTGGGATCTCCTGTGTTCTTCTTTGATCTACTTTTTCTGTTCACACATCCTGATCTTCTTTCATCAACTTCTTATCTGACTTAGCCTCTCCTTTGCAACCACTGGATTTCCGTTGCTTTACGCTCTCTCCGTGTGCTTGGATCTGGTTCTTTAGGTGTGGGACTTTAATTGACTACTATCATGTATGATGAGGCGGTATCATAGCTATCTAACTATTACAAACCATCCATTTACTCTCCTGCCTGCCTAGCTTCCGCGATGGGTTTATGACGATCTCCTATTCGGACGTGGGGTGACTGGCTACCGCTTTATTATATTTGGCTTCGCTTGATTGTCATGTTTGGGAGCTAGGAACACTTATTTCGACTCCTCGTTCCGCGTATATGCTACATCCATCCGGGTGGGCGACCACGGAGCTGCTCCTCCATAGCTAAGTCGGCGAGTGCTCTTCCTCGTACATGCCTCTGCGCAGATCAATTTCAGTAAAAGTCACTTGGGATATCTATCAAAGTAAAATGATACATATAAAATACATCGCGCTTTTCGCACCCATTTGCAACCAGGCACCATCTTCGTCTTCTCCTGGCTACTTGTCTCTTGAGCTACGATGGCATTAGGGCTTACCCTCACCCTCACTGCAACAAGCAGGATCTAAAGATTTTATAACCCTCCTTCGGTGATAGTCTTACGGTCGTGCGCGAGTAAGTTACATTTTCAGCAACAATGGATCCTTGCCGCCTGGCGTATGGTAGAGCCAGATACATGCTTCTCCCTTTATTGCTTTAGCAGCAAAAACTAGAAGAATACAAGAAAAAAAAATAATGATCTCTAAACAGTGAGCTCATCCTGAAAAACAGAGCAACAATAGCCCAACCGGCGGCTACAACTGGCTGCACAATATCACCTCTCTCCCTCTGCCCATCCCCCACCCATATTAAAATTGCCCCACAAAACGACGACATAAAAATCTACAACTACACCGTCAAGCGGCGCAGTCTGTTCCCAAAAAATAACCCCCTCTACCTCCTCGACATCCTCGTCCCCTCATACCTCGAATACCAAATCCCCACCTACTTCGCAGACAGCGCGCACCACCACGACGACCCCCACTACGACCCCACTACGACCCCCTCCAACCAAACCGTTTACTCATCATGGATCTACACCAACAACCTCGCCAACAACAGCTTCTTATCTTACATGGAAATACCCAACCACACAAACCCAGACTCCGTAGATTGCATCCTCTCAGCCCTGGATTAGCTATATGCGCAAATAAGCACGGTATTTTGTTCTCATGAGTATTCCGCGGCTGCAGCTGGCGCCGGAGCGGGGAGGGGTGGGGAAGACGTGGGTGTGGCCTGATAAGCCGGGGAATATTACCACGGTTTAGTCATGGGATGTGGTAGTAGGTGGGCGGTGGTGAATGAGATGTTTAGGTATCGGACGGGGTATGAGAGTGTTGGTTACTGCTAGCCATAAGGGGGCTAGGATTGCGGTTATGGATGTGAATAGGTTGTTGAGTTTGAGAGAAAAATAGAAAGAAATTTATTAAGCTGGTCTTGGTTAGCTAGCTACTCTTCTCTCATTCTGTATGTGAGAGAGAAAAGGATGGTGTGTGTTAAAATAAATTAATAGTGAAACAGACTCATATCGACTGCGGAATCCGGAGTCGTTTATGGTTTGATTATTCTCGCCCGTCGCAGCGAGTTGAAGCAATTATTGCAGAGAAGTTTTTGGAGGTTGTTACGGGGAGAGCGATTGGGCGATGTACTATTAGCAATTACGGAGGGAGGGGATCATTGGATTCGAGTGGAACAGTTAACGGTATGCAGGCATTTTATGTTTCATTAGCTAAATATTGGTATAAATGCCTGGTTTTAGGGGCAATTGTATCGCGTTAAGGTCGTCTCCGTAGAGGAGGGTGGAGCGGAGCGGAATCCCCTTTTGCCCCCCCCCCCCGGAATC
>NW_015440960.1:815825-870673 GCF_000150705.2 Paracoccidioides lutzii | reverse complement strand
AGAGACATTATGAACAAACAATAAGCCAGTGATCTTCCTATTAAACTTCATATGTTCTCAATTCTAATAGAAGATTTTGTCGGATTTTATCCAACCAGTGGCAACTCGAACGAGTCAATCAAGCTGCTCTGTATCTAACACTGTCTGTTTTCCATAGGTGCAGGGTAGTATATTTCTCCGTCAGTGTAAGACGGGAAGTTGAACCATATCTATCCCTTTACATCCTTTACCTCTTAAAATGGAATCTTCAGTCTTTTTAGTCTGTAGTTATATTCAGAAGAACTAATTACATCTTATGTAGGAACTGTGATATATCACCGACCATCATCAGGAAGGATGGTCAAACAGAAAAACAATTCCGTCGCCGTATAAGCATAATTTGCAGTACAGAAGAAGTCAAGACAACGCATCTAGCATCAAATGATCAAAAAACGTATGTTAAGAAAAATAAGGCCACCATTAGCAAAAAATATCTAAAGCGAATCAAAACACCAGACGATCTTGTACCTGAAACGTACGTCCTACTTCAATGGATCCTTTATGAATCCCTCCCCCTCTCCCCTCCCCATGACACTCGCGGCGTGTGCCCTCTCCCATTCCCATTACCACTCCTTTCGCTAATAATTCCAGCTGCCATACCCCTTCTGCCACCATTCCAATTCTCATTACTCTCATCCTCATTACTATCACCATCGGGTCCTGAACCAGCTACATATGCCGGCACGGGAGCGATAATTACATCTCCAGCACCCCCTTTCCTTCTCGCTGGCCTCGTCCCATCAGCAAACTGCACTGTCCCCTTCACTTCACGCGGTTCCCCATTGTCCTCACTATCAGACTCTTGAATCACAGGATGTCGTCGACGCCTGCCACTTCGAGCACGAGTTCCACCGGGCGATTCCATTTTACCATTGTCACTTTCATCACAATCGCCATGATCCGTCAATTCGCCTAGTGCTGCTAGTCGTCGCTTGCGTTCTGCAGGAGTTTCTCCGCTATCTCGTCTGACGTGACCCGACGGTGGTTGGGGAAAGGAGAATGTCGGGAGGCTTTCAAGTTGGCGGAATTGCGAGGGCGGAACACGTTCTGTGCCATCGTCCTCGGAGTCGTGACGACCAAGCGTAGAGGCTATGGACGCGGAGTTGCTTAATTTACCGGCTTCTGGGGTGGAAATGAGGTGCTGGCGAGGCGCTTCACCAACGATGTGGGTTGGAATGGACTGTTCTGAATGTTGACCTTGTTCCCTGCTATTCTGATAGTCGTGCGTAGGTAGTGTGGGTAGCTGTGATTCTGGGTGAGGTTGTCGTTCAGACAGTCGTAAAGGTTCTTTGTGAAGGGCAGCTTTCACCTGTTCTGGCGTGGAGGAGTGATGAAGGAGTTCCGCGCGAGTTTTGGGATCAAGAGAGCGAATCTGGTTGATGAAGTTGTTCTTGCTCATTCTACGTCCCATATCAGGTCTTGCCATCAGATCGGCCCGTGTTACCGTGAATCGAAGTCGAGCGTCGTCTGAAGATTCGCTTTCAAGCTGCTGTGCTTTCTTCGAAGGTTCGCCACCCTCTTTACCTTCTCCAAAACCAACCCATGTTCCTACGCGTGACATCTTTCGTCGCATATGCTCTGGTTCAGGGAATGGGGTGTGTTTCATGTCTAGCGCACCACTAGCGCCCCCTTCTTCTATAACCCTAGAAGACCTTTCAGGAGGAATGGTGAATTTCTTGATGACTTCACCATCCGCATCTTCAACAATTATTGTGTTTCCAAACTGATAGGCCCTTGCAGTCCGACGCCCTTCTTGTTGAGGCTTCTGAGTCGAGGGTCCAACCTTGGAAGCTTTCACTTCCCCTTCTCCAACTCCCATCCAAGCAGGTAGATGTTTTCTGATTTTCTCATAATTACACGGCGCCTTCTCACTAACAGTAGGGCCAAGATCTTCACCTCTGGTCTTCTCATGTGAGAGATCCTTAGACGCTGGAAGTTCACCGGTTTGGTCCTTCTGAGGCAGTGTAAGCTTCTCCAGAATTTTCTCATTCTCTTTGTCAGGAGTTGTATCTCCGACATCAGCCACGTCCAAGACATTTCCTTGCTCATCTTCGATGATCACCTTTTCACCCTCACGATAAATTTCCACCTTACGTTCTCGAACCGTTTGGGAACCTTCAGTTACCATCTGAGATCGTCCCCGTGGGGATTGGTTCACATCAGTGACATCACCCAATGAAGGGCTAGAAACCTCCAGTCTTCTCTGCGGGGTAATTGCAGACTGGCTAATAGGTCCACCAGCACCCATCCTCCGTCTCCTCGAGGGCTTACGACTTGATGCGCGACTATTTGGCTCGCTTTCTGCATCATCTCTCTGACGTCGCAGCATGTTCCCCGGAAACCCAACAGGGCCGAGCGTGCCGGGCGGGAACTCTGGGAGTCTCTCATTCGCATCTGACTCCATCGAATCTTTTCGCAATGACAATGATGCTTTGGATTGCGATTGAATGCGAGGAAGCCTGTTCATCCATGAAGGCCCGTCATCGTTGGCTTGTGTATAGGACATGGTAATAGTCAATGTATTAATGTGTTTTCCAAGAGTAAATACGGCAATCGAAGATCCGTGGACGATAATAGACGAGATGACCATGAATGTGGTAATAGGCCAAATGAGAGCGACGATTGTGTAGTTGTGTTCGCCTAGTTTTGGCAACACTGCGAGAGGTTGAGTCGTTCCATGTTCCAACTCTGCTCTGGTCAGGATAGCAGCAAAAATAGCACCAACACCAATTGGACCAAAGTGACCAGCAAACAGTGCTTCTCGCCATGATTTAATATCAGATATGAAAGGTTTCAGGAGCAACATAATGGGAATCCGTCGGAAAAGGATCACAAAAATGGCAATAACAACCAACCTCCAAGGCACCAGACCAAGCTCTGGCTCATTAAACTGCTCCCATGGTATAATTGCTCCAAAATAGACAAAATAAGCTAAATTGAGCAGTAAATCAATAACGTTGGAAACATGGGATGCTTCCGTCTTTTCCGTAAACCACCCATCGTTACTAAAGCCCACTCCAGCAGCGAAACCAATAAGCAAATCATCCATCCCTAGCAAACTACCAGAGCCCGCGCAAAACAGAGCTAACACAAAGTAAAACACAAGGAAACTCTCTCGATCAATGAGAGTTTTCCGTTCCGCAAATTTGATGGCATGGCGGCCAATATACCCGATCATGAAACCGAAAAAGGCACCAAAAATACACTCGTAGAGGATAGTAAAACAGATCCAATGGTAGGCCACTGCCTTAGAATCTGGCCTGTACTCAATAATGTAGACAGCAAGGTATATGAACGGAAACGCCATGCCGTCGTTACAACCAGACTCTGCGGAAAGCAGGTCTCGAAGATGTTTGGGAACACGTTTTGCAAATTTACCCTTACCAACAACGGATGAAGCCAGAACGGGATCAGTAGCAGTAACGCACGCAGCGCAGGCAAGGCTTTCCAGCCATGTCAATGGAGACACCATCCACCAGATAAAAAGACTGGTCATGAGCCAGCCCCAGGTCATGACGGGCAGCAGGAGTAAAACAACCGACTTCCAATGTTTTTCCATGTACGATTTGGGCAATTCGACACCCACGGCAAAACACTGCACAACAAGAACGATGCGCGAGCATTCCAATGTCAGCTTATCAACATTTCCCCATGAGATAGGATCGAAGAGGCCTGCAGCATGGGGACCGAAAATGACACCACATAGTGTAGCTACTGTTGCTTCACCGATATAGAGTCTCTCCTTGACGAAGAGCGAGCACAACATGAACAGGCTCGTGAACCCACCCAAGATCATGTAGGCCACGTGTGGCTTATCAATAGCGAGATGATCCCACGCCATAGCTGCAGGGACGATCTTTACTTGGTTGGGACGAGAGGCAACTTGGCGGAGGGAAAATGGATGGTCACTGAATGTCAATTCCCTTCGCCTGTGAGCTTGAAAAGGCAAGGAAGTGTTGTATTGTCGTGCCGAGCAGGAATAGCTGATTTTTCTCTGCCGTTTCCTTTCCTCCTCCTTTCTCCTCCTACTTTATTCTTCGACCTTTTATGTCTTGGGCATCAATAAAATTTCTTTTCTTTCTTTTCTTTTTTGTTTCAGCAACCAGAACGCCTTAAACCACCGCTAGCCAACCACAATCCCTATAGATTATCGCAGCAGGGCACAGACACAAACGTCCCGAATATTCTCGCCAAAGAATCCCTCTTCAGTCAACCTGCCAAGCAGCTTTCTGACATGCTCCTGCGAGGAATTCCGGCTCACAAAAAATAGTGGTGAGAGCGGGTATTCGCCTCCGATAAGGTTTGGAAACACTGAGGAAAGTCATTGATTCTCTCCAGTGGCGCTGCGATATCCGGATAGAAGAACTTGAGGATGAGGGGACCAAAGGCGACTGGATCTGGGTAGCTATTTTTTTTTTTTTTTTTTTTTTTTTTTTTTTTTTTCAGCACCAGGAAAGCCAAGGGTCAATTAAGACCTAAATCAGCAGGGTATTGAAATGTCAGCAAAGGGTGAAATTTCTCTTATCCGTACCCAAGGTGGACTGGTAAAAGATCCCAATTTTCCGTTGAAACCTTGAGAAATTAGTACCTAGGTAGTTCGCAAAGAGAGAAGAGTTTTCGAATGTCCAGGAAACGAGTTCTCCAAGGTTATCAGAGGTGTAGCGAAAAAGCCTCAGCCTAGCGAAACAACGCCGTTGCTGGCATTAAGGAAATATTAGACTATTAGTGCCAGTGGCACCGGCGACGAGCAGTCCCAGACGAGATTTCTAGCGTGTTGGGAACTTCTGAGCCCAAGTTTAGCTCGTTCGGTGTCATGATTATGGGGGGCTATCATCCCAGGCGGTTCTTCTTGGCTAGTTAACACCAGCAGCACCAAGGTAATCTCAGCTGCGGGTGTTGGTATTGGCTTCAGAAACGCGATTGTTTGTCAATTGTAAGAAGAGATATACGGTCAGGTACTCCATATACCAGTGTTAAGGCGCAGAGAGAACAGACTATCTGCTTATCAAACTGGGACTGGGACTCTGAGTGGTGAAGAGCAGAGAGTGAGGGAAGATGTTTTAAGTGTGTGTTTGTCTTTGAGAGAAAAGCGATTATTTAGTTAGTTACTAATCTATAAGCGACGGGCCAGGAGTCAAAACACGTTCAAATGCTCAACTTTCTAATAGAAAGCTGACCTCCATAGAGGAAGTATCTCTAGTCCATTGGATAATATCCATGGATGGGAGAGGTCAGCCTCCTCGAATTGAAAAACGTACGAAATATGGCGGATTTACTACTTTCTACCCTAGTTGAATCTACTGTGGGAGAAAAATGGGTTCAAAGATTCATTACACGTCATAAGGAACTAAAGACTAGATTCTCACACAAACACAACTACGAGCGAGCTTTATGTGAAGATCCCAAGATTGTACGAGAGTGGTTTCAACGGGTGAAGAATACGATAGAGAGATATGGCATTGTGGATGAGGATATCTCCAACTTTGATAAGACCGGCTTTCAAATGGGGGTTATATCAACAGCCAAGGGTGGTGACGGAGTCTGAGAAACATGGCAGGCCAGCGCTTTTACAGCCAGGAAATTGAGAATGGGCGCCTGTTATTGAGGAAGTCAACTCAAGTGGCTAAGAGATGCCAGCTGGCATGCACAGTGCTGCTCTCTTAGGAAAGGAAAATAAGGTAGCTAAGAGCTGCAGTTGAGAAGAAAAAGTGCAAGAAGAAGCAAGCTCATACGTTTATCGCTCAGAATGGAGCTTTAACAGCTGAGGAAGGAATAGCTAGCTAAGGCTCAAGCAATTGATCAAACTGTACAAAGGCCGCCACGCTGCAGCAATGTAATATAGAAAATGATCCATTACGTTAGTAGTTACTAGGAAGATTTTATTTTTAAATCAAACATGTTAACATTTTGTTATATTTATATTTATATTTATATAGAATATGAGTAGAGACTTTCTATAAAATAGCTATATAACTTATGATTCTGAGAATCAGTGATTTATAATGTAACAGAGTTAATGGAATATATCTCTTAAATCTTTATACGTTAATAAAAGTATCTTTGATTAAGATAGACATCATCTTCTGCCGTAGTCATATTGCTCATTTAACAAATTAGTCAAGCTCACTCACACAGCTTTTCAACATCATCAATCTACATGACATCGTCACAGAGACACTGCTGCACTGCTATGTTACAGTTCACAACAGGTTTGCACTTCTATGTTCTGCACCACTGCATGAGCCAGCCACCAACCTCCACATCCAATCTCCTGTTATACCAAGCAAATGTGAGCTCCCACTCTGATTGGCGTAGTGAGCTTGGCAATTGCTTGATTTTTTAGGGACGGGAAAACGCTGACATGGTTATGGAGAACGGAACAGCGAATGCTAGGGTTTTTGTTTTTGTTTTTATTTTTATTTTTATTGTTTTTATTTTTCAACATATGGATTGGCTTTCAGAAGAAATATCCAGATCAAAAGTTTTCCCTATCTGGGCCACCAAACTAGCTGTATGTTTCCTTGCCGAATCCTATATCAAGATATATAGGTACAAGAGGCAGATGAGAACGTAAAGTCTCAAGGGATTTCGACATTTATATGCACAGATAATCTGAAGTGCAGATATCAAAACAAATGTGGAATCGTGTCTGAAATCATCCAAAGGAAACGGAAAATAGTCGGTTGGCAGGGGGGTATAAAATTTAGAATTGAAATCAAAATCAAGATCAAACTCCTGCAGGTCACAACAAGCAGAGACGGATAAACAAACTGCACCAAATGATAATCACTATCCAAGCAATCATTACAGGTTTCATCATTCAGGAACATTCAACTTCAGGAAAGGGGTGCTCTGGGGTTGAACAAATATGAGACTAGAGGAACTAGGAATTTGTAAGGAACAAAGAAGCAGCTCAATGAAGAGAACAAGATAAAAGACAGGAGAAGAATGAACAACATTGGTTTGAAAGAAACATTATATGAACGTGAGGGGAAAATTTGGAACGCTTCCTATATCCATGTCCACATGCATATTCCTTAACCATATACTTTATCAATCCAACAAAACCTGATCCAACACAGGGTTACGTTTCGCTGTTTCGTTGTCCATTTTACAAGCCTTTCTAATCAGAAGTAGGCATCGCCTCGACTTCCACGCACAGAGAACGCCAGTTGTCTGCTTGTAGCTCTGCGTACTTCACTCTCTCCTGACTCCAATCCTGATGCAGTCGACTAACATGGTATTGGCTCATCTGGAAGTACAGCAGCTCATCACGGATACATTCCTTAATGAATACACCCCTGGCGTGTTGTTGGACGATAGATTTCTTGTCCTACAGGAAAGAAATAATCCATATTAGTTAACAGATTAAGTTCCTCCTAGTCGATAGGGAATGAGTGAGGGAATGAATTGGGCAACTCCAGCCAGCATTTTCATACCTTGATAATTGAATCTTCCACCTTCTCGACCTCCCCGGGCTTAACCGTCCCTTCAGGCCTACTTCGCAAATTCTGTAATTTCCTCTCATTGCTCTCAATCCGCCGCTCGAGTTGTGGAATATTGTCCTTGGCATAGCGGTCCCTTCGATCAAAGAGGTCGCGCATAGCCACGTAGCAATCTCGTTGCATCTTGAAATCTTCCAGGACCCCGTCGTTCCACGCCTTAGCCTCATCATCCAGCAATCCCTGGCTGGCGATAAGGTGCTTAGCGGTGGAGTTTATGCCGTTGTTCAACAGCGGCACATAGTTTGTGTCAACTGCGTAAGTGTCCGATGTACAATCGGTTAGAGCTTGCAGGGCCCTGGAAATTCGGAATTGGTCCGCAGCAAGGCCTTGAGTGCGTTTGACAAGACGGTCAAGCAAATTACAGAGGTTGATGTAAATTTCAGCTGAACGCTTGATACCGAAGTGAACTCTATCGAAAGTTCCGTCCAAGGTCTGAGGGAGGGAGTCTTCGAGGTCTGGAGGAAGTAATTTTCCTGTAAATTCTTCCTGGACGGAAATGGTAGCCTGTTTTCGCCAGACAGATAATTCCTAATTTCATTTTAGTTTTAGCACTAACACGAAGGCAGGGTAAATGAATGTATTGTTTTCATTTTGCGATACATACAGTCGGAACGGTCAGAAACATCACTACCAGCTGTTCCTGGGTCAATACCGGATGGCGAACAAGGGAATTTGCGAATCGAACTAAACCCTTCCGTCTCTTGTCGAGAAAGGAGTTTGAATCCGCTGCGAGGTGAGTGCCATTGACTTGTTAAAACCAATTTGTGAGTATATTTTAAGCTTGAAGTCAAGCTTTCAACGTACCTGCGACTCGCTTTGGAGGGAGTAGTGGTATCTGGCGAAACGGATACCTTTTTTGCAGACAGTCCACCAACCATACGAAATCGCTATATCTCCGGATTACAGAGCTTCCTCTCCGCGAAGATTTGACCTCGTAGTTTCGGTGTTGGAATAGGAACATGCCCTCCTTTTCAGGCAACATGTTGATTGTTATCACTTCGTCCACCCCTGGCGAGGTTACCCTACCGCCGCCAATGGATCTAGATACATTATTATTGGAATTAGGATTTCCTTGGTCGTCCCCTGGCTGGACAAATCCGGCACCCATCGCTGAGTGTCCCGCGCCTCCGAATCCGGCACCCGATGGGTTAGAAACGCCTTCCTCCCAGCCAGATCCGACACTCACTGGAGTATTTTCGCTGGGTTGTTCGGAATGCTCGCCCCCATTCTGCGAGTCAGGTTGACCACTGTACCCACCTGAAGTTTTGTGAGAAAAACCATTCGTTGGGGGATGTGCGGCCGCGTCAAATTCATTAACTCCAGCATTAGGTCCAGTATCATTTTCAATGGAATGATTGTGGCCACGATGGAGTCCCGGGCTTCCCCAGGGATCGGAATCCCCAGGGGATTCCTGGGTCATCCGTCGCGGGGGAGATCTCTTTGGGGTATGTGGTTCGTTGGTGGTTTGTCCAATTCCACCACCGTTTCGGGATCTCAATTCGTCGACATAAGGTATGTTAGGTCGCGGGAGTTCTAAAATTTAGGCACCAAATGTATCGGCATAAATTCCCTCGAAGCCGCAAGTAGTCAAAATACCGGAATTACTAAGGAAACGGAAGCTAACACTTACTCTTCCGTCTCTCGTCAATGGTATCGAACGTAAGATCTTCACCCTCCTGAGCCAAACCTATCAGAGCAAGCAAAACATTGAATTCACCTCTCCCCAATCCATTTGGGGGATCGCGGCCACCAGGAACCACCATATTAAGAATCGTAGCCTGTTCCTCGGAGCTCAAGCTGGAATCTCGCAAGACTTTCCTTGCTCCTTCAACAGCGATGCCAGCACCAAACTTATCTCCCGAGTCTAACACGGCATCATAGGCATCAATATAGCTTTCTGGAACCTCTGAGGCCGGTAGTAGCATCTTCACAAGCTCGTGGCGCGCAGCCCTTTTCGGGTTAGTCGAGTTCCATGGTGAGGAAACTCCAGGGGTATCGTCCGCGAAAAGGGAGGACGATGAGGGTTGACCAAAGGCTGGCTGATCAGAAAACAAAGAGGACTTGGATTGCGAGACTGCATAGGTCTTGGCCGCAGGATTATCATCGGGGGAAGTGCCGAATAGAGACATGGTGAAGTGTGGAGAGATGACAGTGATTGTTTATTTGGGGGAGGGGGGCGTTTGTTCGGGCTTGATTTACCGCTACTCAGGCCACACTGGGGTGGTAGAGCTGCGCTAGGGCAGCGGGGAGAAGGGCAAGTGTATGTATACTCACTACTAGCCCAGTAGCAATGAAGAATAGTGAACGCTTCAAGCGGGCATATGCTGATGATGGAAAGGCTGAGTATATCCCCTAGGAACCGCGCAATTGGAGAACGGGCGGCTCGGCACTAGTGGGATTCGGCGGCAGGGCTAAGCGCCGTCACGGGATTTGGCAGTTCTGCTGAAGGTCATTCCCCCTCAATTAACCATGACGAGCAGTTTATAGAGGTAGGATATATACATTAGTTATATTAACATTACCCTTCTGCAATCTTCTCAACAAGGGCAAGTGTTGACGTACAGAATAATCACGTGTTGCTTAACTACGTCATTTTGCAGCATTAACCACTAAACCCGGCTCGAACCACCGATATATATCTACATGTATGACTTTCCCACGCTCAGTGAAACCCAAAGATTACTCGTAAAGAACAGACCGATGATCCACATGATAAAACTTAGTCCCATTAAACGGGTTTACCTTTACTACAGCACATCGGGAATATATACATATTCTCACATTGATTGAGAAGCGCAAAAAAAGAAAAAAAAATTGGACAAATGGCCAAAGGTTCTAATTAACTACAGAGCAAAACCATAGCCTCACTTTTATCCCGCACAACGTACAACGCCGATGTAAATGACATGAGTTTATATAGTCCAATGTCTTTAAATCATATACCTTCCTCACTGGAGCTCCCAGATTCGTCCTCATCCACAGATCCTTTCCCAGAGCTATCACCCCCCACTCCTCTTTCCCCACCCAACCTCTGGAGCTCCTGTCCCAGCACATCTTGCCATCCAGCACCGCCCGTAGCCAGCACGCTCTTGGGATTGAATTTCCCTGAAAACCACCTCTCCTTCCGTATGCTTGCTTTATCCCCACCGTCAAATGCCGCTCGACTTGCCCTCGTAGTCCGATATCGCTTGTTCCCAACTGAGTCTTGAGAAATGAGCCCGCTAAGAGCTAGCCGCTGTTGTTCAAGACGCAAATCGCAGGCGACAATGGTTCGAATATACGGTGCGAGGTCTTCGGAAATTGGAGCTATGCAGTTGTCAAATGAAAACGACTGACGACCGGATGACTGGTTGAAGGGGTCTGGATTATCCGTTATTGGTTCCAAGATATCACGTAATTCGAATCGATTGAAGTATACAAGTTTTTTGGGGGAGAATTTCTCCAGAGCTTGTTGGATGACGGCTTCTTCGTCTGTGGATGATGATTTATTAAAGCAGGTTTCCAGCAAAACGCTTATTGAGACACCAATCTTCATTGGTAGACGTGCGTAGTCGATTAGAGGGTCAGTTTGTAATAATTGGTAGCCTTCCGTATACGTGGAGCGCTGTTTTCCGGTCATTTCAGGCCAAGAAGGGTCAAAAACATCCTGTGTAAGTCGTTAGCATTGTTGTATTTATATGTTCGACAATGATAACATACTTGTGTCAGCTCCTCAGGTGAACACCGGCAAATAATATCCAAGTTACCCCTCATATCAGCCTCTTCACTTTCCTGAGCCAGCGCTTCTAGAGGACTCTGACCGTCATGACCCAATGACACGTCTCGCAACATTTTCGATTCATGCCAATCCATAAGACCCATATGCCATTGTTCCAAACACTCAAGCATAAGCTGACTCCTTCTTTCATCAGGATCAACTTCATCACACGCGATGTCATGACCGACCAAGCCCATACCGTGAACATACGTGTCCGTGCTTACGACTTTTGGAAAATCGGCTTCCTTCTCATGTTCATCACATAAAAGGGGTCGCTTAGCCAACCAGTCTAATCCTGCCTTCTTGCTTCCAACAGCCATCTGGCACCAGAAATCCATCTGCATGATCGTCGCGCGAAGATCGCGACGCGTGACAGTATACAGTTCCGATAATCGTTCTCGGTCCAGAATATGTCCTTCGTTGGCCGCTAGGAGGAAAAGGTAATCAGCAGCAAGGTCGCATGGACTCTGGCGAAATCGGAGAATGGCGTGAAGTTTTAGCTGTTCAAGGGGAAGAAGACGTTCATCATTACAGGTCATAATAATCGGTCTCTTTGACTGGCTGATTAGTGCTAAAACACCGCTCCAGAATTGCTTGTCTTCTTCGAAGAGGATGTCGACTTCCTCGAGGAGTATGAGGGACTGTTTCTGGCTTGGTTGGGATTTGAGCACTGATTCACTTCCACACAGGGAAGTGCCGGCAGCGGCGTCTGTTCTCTTTTTGTCTACAGGATTTGTTCTTGACTTAAAAAAGCCTTTCATATTGACTGGCTTTTTGTTCTCATTACTGGTGGTGGAAAACATTGACTTTAGTGAAGAAGCAGCTGCGGAAGTTTTGTTAACCTTCCCAGGAAGCTGAACAAGATGATTCTGGGTCATGTCTCCAACACGCTCGACGACATCTTTTGCATTTCTGCGACTTCCGGCATTTATCTCAAAAATCTCAAATCCAAGCTCTTTGGCCACAGCGTACACAGCAGCGGTTTTGCCGCAACCAGAGGGTCCACTGATAAGTATCGAATTAGCTACTGACCGCTTTTCTGGTGCAGATTTGCTGTCTGTAGTCAGAGTGTCCGATCGAACAACAGTTCTTTTACTGGATATAGTAACTCCACCAGCCAACTCATCCTCGTGGTCAGGAGCGTCAATTTCATCCATTTGAGACTCATCATCACTAGAAACAACAAACTTATCTAGATCTCTCGGCCTTTTTCGTTTCTTCTTCCTTTTTGTACTTTCATCCGGTGTCTGCTTCGACTGCTTTCCATCACTCCCAACAGCGCCAGTGTGCACTGTCGAAACGATGAGATTTTGAAGCCACTTTCTTAGAAGTAGAGCTTCAGTGCCTAGCTGAAGCACGGAGTCCGCACCATTTGGAGCATACTTGTGAGTCCACGGGATGTCATCGAACTCGCCCCGATCGAAAGCAGTGGTTGATGATCGTATAGAGGAAAGTAGTTGGGCCACCGCAGGGTGGGATGTGTACGGCGATCTGGCTCGCCGACAAGGAAAATTTTCACCAATAGTTTGCGCAGTCGCAAGAGATAAACCAAATCGATTCATTACTGTTTCGAAGAAGCTGCCGCGACTACAAGTTCTTTTGCCTGGGTGTCTCAATATTTTCTTCATTAAAAGGCGCCTCGTGGCTTGTAGCATTAATCGTGATTGAACTGAAAGAATGTTTTCACATTCAGGTATGGTGGTAGGTAAGCCTTTGGCTTTTCGTTCTTCAAAATCCAGGAACGAACCAATGGTCTTGTTGCTCGATGGAAGCCCACGGATATGGACAGCTTCACGCGGTGGCCAAATAGGATCTATAGGATCCGAATATTTTGGATGGTGCGAACGCACTCCAGAAGTTACGGCTTGTGAATTATCCATTCGGTGGGGTTGATTAGCAATAGCTGGTTGAACTTCCCGATCCCCTCTAGGATGTATTGGAAACGGAGACTTTCTTTGCACACCTTTTTCTTCGGATTTCTGAGTGGGCTTACTCATGAAAAAAGGGTGAGTCGGTTTTGTAGGTCGTGGGGGGTGAGGGTTAGGGATTGCAATGGCCGGCACCTCCTTCACAACAGGATATCGTTTTTGACCACAAATTATTTCCTTTATTAACTGGCCCAGAAAGGGCCGAGACTCCTTTTTGGCTCCGTATTTCAAAACTACTACCAGAGATTGCCCTTCATCTCGTTTGTGTCGCGCTGACTTCCTTCTGCCGAGTTCTTCTGGACCTGGACCTTCATTTTTTGGTCGATCGGGAGAGCTCAACAATTTGCCGTTTGGGTTTAATTTTAAGGTTTTGACCGGAGGACCATCGGATCTCGTGATAGTCGCGACAGGTTTTAGGTATGGCTGGGATGATTCTGGTAAAGATGAAGAAACCAAATTCCGCGAATCCTTTTGAACTAAACACTTTTGTTCTGGTATGTCAGGCTCGCTGCGAGTTGAACTCTCGAGCTGTATGCCCAAAGCGGGGATGGGATTATCCTTAATGAGAAGTCGTCGTAGTGGGCCAATGGCTGTCACCTGTCCAGCAGGATCTTGTGTCCCCGTTTTTCGTCTTTTTTTCCGACTGGAATTTGCATCCCCTTCCTTCGACAGCGAAGACTCAAGGTTCCACAGTTTGTGTTCGGGCTGGAGTTGCAATGCTGCATTCCGTTTCCTGTTGCTACAAGATAGAATTCGTCCGCCATTGTGATTGGGGCTATCAGAACCAGATGAAGGATTCACAGATATGTCAGCAACATAGTCTTTAGCTGTCGCTGCATCTATGGGCCCTTCGGGCTGTAAAGGTTGAGGTTCGGACGAAATGAGGTTGTTGTCAGTGGGGCCTTTGCAGATGTCAGTATGTGCTTCATCTGCAAGACCGCAAAACCTACCAACCTTTCCCAAAAAACGGGTGCAAGGTCCGCTGGTCATGCTGTCCCATGACCGTTTTCAGAGCAATATCAGCCATTCAATTTCCTTGACCGTTCACGCATTATGAAGGATGTAACCATCAAGAGAGGGAGGGGCGAATGGGTTTGACAAATTTACATATCTTGGGGAGAGAGCATAGATTTGGTAAAAGACAAATGGTAGAATCAACGCCTGAAAAGCAAAAGTGAAAACCAAATCGGGGACACTCGGCCGTTAAAGATGGATATAGAAAGCCGGTTGATGTTGAGATTGTTGAAGAGTCGTCGTGAGAATCTTTTCGATCGTCGCGTGCAGCCAAACCCGTTGGAAAGTGACGCGTTTGCCAAATGACGTCTGTATTCGGCTAGCGCGTAATTCTTAAGGGAAAATATTACTCCGATAGCCGCCCGAAGCGCCAAACTCTAAAAAAGTTAAGAGGTTGATTGATATTTTCGGCGTTGAAAGAAACCATCATATCATATCTGAACAGGCCCAGTTGCGTTTCAGCCAGAAACGTGACTTTATTTTTTTTTTTTTTTTTGGGCAAGATGGAGCTACATGCGCCGTCTGTCCTGGCCCAATTACCACTCCCATTGGAAACTTCGGCTGGTAAATGCCAGTTGGGCGAGGTTTATGGAGTGGACGGTCCCAAGAAAAGGAAACGACATGAGGTTACGGCTGCTATTGACGGGGAGAGTGTGAACATCTACAATGTATGAGCCCACATTTCTGCCCATTTTATCTTTCCTGGTACCATCTCTGACCGTTTCTCCCAGGTTCAATTTCCGAAACTAGTCACCTCCTACGCAATCCCGCCGCAATCATCGTTCTCGTGTCCACCGCTGTCTGTGCGGCAAAAATCAACTCAGAAAAACGCAGCCGCAAGAAGACATACTTATTGTGCTATAGAGCAACCGGAGAACCAAATCCAGTGCTTCTTGGACGAGTCTACTACCGGCACCCACAATACACTCAACATTTCCAACTCATCCTTCAAGCTGAAAGAATCCCTAAGCCCTGTCGTCTTTCTTAATATCATTCCTGCGGTTTCGGAAGCAGGGAAACAGCAGGACCCCTTCGATATCCTTTTAGTACATAGAGATGGACGAGCGCGCAGGCTATCTCCGGACCTCCAGACTCAGAAGTGGAATGTCTTGCCAGACCTTGCGATTGAACAGCCCGCCATGTATGAAATCCAAACTGGTTTTCTTGTTAGTTTCGAGGATGCTCGTAAATCTCTGTTTAAGGAAAGACAGGACATAGTAGCAACAGTGCTAGGGGATGAGATTGGGACAGAGTCAGCCGCTTCATCTGTGTTAGTGCTTGTTTCCAGGCCAAGTGGCCAAGAGAAATTACTTCCCAGTGACATCAAAGTCATCGTGTTTTGTATACCAACTCGCACTGCTGAAGACGATTTCTCGACAAGCCAGTCAAAACGATTACGGCATCTCATGACTATTAGCCTTCCGGATTTGGAAGACCACAAACTGTCTTTTGGAACACAGTCCCACCAATGGAACTTTTACCCTGCCAGCAGTAGTCTCTTATTGTCTTTTGAAAACGGGTTCATTAATTATGATATATCTCAATACTCACCAGATATATCATCTCATATGATTCTTCCTGACGAACATTTCTCTTCCATCATGCGAATATCCTCGCAGTCTGTCATTGGCGCCCGTAAATCGTCTGTCGCTATTTATAACCCTCGATATCAATCGATTCAAGGAGATTTTTCGTTAGATGATATTTCTCCTGTAGGAACGACAAAATCAGATGCTGATAAGGGGGACCCGATTGTGTTTATTTCATACTTCGCGAAACTTGGAATTGCCGTTGCTACGCGAGGGGAGACACTTCTAGGATTTGACCTAGCGTCATCCCATGATGCGTCTCTAAAACAGGCCAGCGACGGTCTTTTGATCAATGCAATTGGGAAAGGAATCCAATCACCAGAATATACCGCGCGGATAGCGATGGACAAACCAGTGGACAACATGCAGCAGGTGGGACTTTCAGAGCCGCATGAGGTTGCAGAGTGGACTTCATTAAACAAGAAACTTGATGCGCTGGTGAAAGATAAAGACCCTGGAAAGTTTGACAGAACTATACAAAAGGCATTAAGTGAGATGTCAACAGCAGGAGGAGATGGAAAATCCAGACATTTACGGGGATCAACGGTATTTGTGGATCCGGAAAAGATATATTTCCTTCTCGGAAAGATATTTTCTTTGAGGACAACAACCACTGAGCCAAAGGCATCGAAGCTGGTCGTCTCTTTCCTGCCATCTAAAACATTTAAGTGGCTTATAAGCTCTCATCACCTCAGTTTGAGCAATATTCAAACTGCTCTTTGCCATTCGATGCACCCGAAAATACCGCCTCCAATCCCCAGTGGCTCATTAGTTCGGGCACTCTCTGAACAGTCACTCCAGTTATTACTGCAGGTATTACGAGGCCCAATAAACTTTGAAGCAGCTGAACTCACCCATGCACTGAAAATCTTGCTGGACGTCGCCCGCTCCCGTCAACAGAGACCAGAAGAGGAACTACCAAAAACCATCACCGAATCTCCACACCCAACCAAAGAAAGCATCGCGCAAGGGATAACACAAGGACACCATAACACATCCTCCACTACCAGCAACGGCCCCGACACCATCACAGATGCCATCACCGGCCTCAACTTAACTCTCACAAAGCTCCACTTCCACCCTCTCGACAAAGTAACGCAATCTATCCGCTCCGTTCTCTCCAACTCTGACACACTCTCCATCATCCACCATCTTCGTCACTCCCTCGCCACAGGCGGCTACACCTCACCATTCGTGGAACAATCGACGACTCCCCTTCCCTCTGACCCTAAAATCCCCACCCTCGACCTGTCAACTATGGTTGATCTGCTAACCGCCTGCATCGACGCCATCGGCCCCAGCGGCTGGATCTCGGCCGCTGCTTTCGCTGGCGGAGAAGATAGCGAAGCATGCCTAATTGCAGACATGAAGTCCGAGATCTCAGCTGCATTGGTTGGTGTCGAGGAGGCGACGTATCTGAAGGGAATATTGCGGGAATTCGTCAGATATGCTGAAACAGCCATTGCCACCAATGCTAATAATAGCAATGTCTACAACCGCAGCCGGAACAGCAAACATAGTCCAGTCCAAGGGGCTACATTAGGAGGGCCTCTTGGCAGTCGCCTAAAGCGCAAGGAACGCCATAACGGTGCTGACATTCTCATATATGACATGGAGAATATCAACGGTATAAACGGTGCACTCAATAGCGACAAACAAATGCTTCCTCTTTCTCTTAAGCGAGTGGCAATTGGTGGAGAGATGAATCAAGATGTCGGTGGCGCTGCGGCTAATGGTGTTATGGTTGGTGAAGACGTGAGCAGGAGTAAGATCCGGAGGACGACAGGTGAGGTTGTGCAGAGGAGTAAACGAGAACTAGGTTATTTGAGGCGAAAGGCGGTGGGGAAGTATTCATTTGAGAAGATTGTCGTATAGTTGCTAGGTGAGTAGACATAGCTGCAAGTTATTCGGGAGGGTAGAGGTTAGATAAACGAGATTTGATTACATCAAGAAAAATACTCAGCGGATCAATCAACACTCAAGTCGCGTGTTTAATTTCTGGTTATTGTTGACAGAAACATTTATCTATGTACACATAAGACTGAATATCAATGGCATGTTGTTCTCAATGATTTTTGGCGTTTCGATTTTTAATTCTCCTTGCTTCTGATCTTTTACACAATCATGCGGCTTGATTCGATTTCCTCAAACACATATAATGAACTGGCTGATACAGAGCGGGCACCACCAGAATTTTGCTTCTGCTTTCTTCTCTAAGCAAGACTTAGCCATTATTTACTGTTCATTTCGTACTGCTAGAGTGCATATTTCGTTTTGTTAATATCCAACCATATCCCAATTCATTTAGAGATTTAAAGACGAGAGGAAATGCACAACAATAGCTCGGCATAATTTGAATTTCCTGAAAATGTCTTGGACAGGGGTATATATGAGGCGTTTGCCTGATAAAGAAACTCGAGAAACTTCGTACATATTCTGAGGAATGGCCGTGGTCATCTCCCGCACGGCCCGGAAATGGGTAAAGGACATCAACTTGCATGTATATCAGCGGGGAAAAACAGTCATAAGGATGGCAAGAAGAAACTAAATCAAAATAGTCTAAAGCTTAGAAGTGGCAAGCTGAGGATGAAATCAGTTCACTCACAACACAGCCCCAGCAGACGAGGTAGCGATTGCATTAAGTTGAACTGGATGAACGAGTGAATGATGTGTAGTTGCTTTGCATGCAAAGTCCAATCCCCATAGCATAAATCTCAAAAAGGCCATCGAATATAGAAAGGTTTTTTTGTTTATTAACAGCAGAACATAAATCACCGTCACATTGGACAATAGGGTAATTCCCAAAAAAAAGAAAAATCAGAAAAATCGTCAAGGCAGAAAGAGGAAATTTGGGAAACAGAAAAGGAACGAAACAAATCAAAAAAAAAAAAAAAAAAAAAAAATCATGAATTCATGGCATTGAAACACCGAGTCTTCCCGTAGACAAAGTATGCAATCATAAGGGCTCTCATCTGACAGTGTTGGGGACGGAAAAATAAAAAATTAAGCAAGGGAAACATGAGTGGTGGGTTGGAAGTAGCATGCAAAAAAAACCAGGAGGAAGGGGTAAAAGACTGTAGGAGCATCAACATAAGTCGAAGAGTATATAGAGGCAACTGGGAGGGGAATTTTGTAAAAAATTAGAAGGCCAAAAGAAAGAAAAACTGGTACCCGGCGGAAGCTATGCTTCATTGGGGCGAAGAGTGAAAATATCCGCAAAGCCAGACATCTACCCCATCAAATATTCGATCTTGTAGGACCCCAGCAATCCTGTGTATCAACATAAGGGTATATATACAAAAAAAAAAAAAATACGAAGCTTCGTGCATGCAGATAGACAAAGTAATGAATGAACTGTCGTTGAATGAAAGCCCAACCTTGTCCTGATAATAAGTAATATCATTTGATTTGTTTATAATCTCCCCACCATGACGAATAAGACCGAACCATGAACCTGAACATGATAAGACATAAATTCCGTGATCGTTAAGCTGAAGGGTGGAGAAAAAATTGTTTCATGATGTAGTAATTTTAAATCGAGTTTTTCGAGATAATTGAGTGGGTAAATAGTAGAGTACAGGGGATCCTGAAGGTCAAAATCACTTGTTGGGTTTGGTGTATGTTGGTTTAAAAGGTTTCGCGAGCCAATGGGGGGATTATATGTTGAAATATCCCCGATCCATACTCCAAAATAGTCGTTAACGGAACTATAGATCATCAGGAATCCAGTGCACAAGATGGAAGGTGTCTATACGTAGTACCAGCCGTCTCTTGGTCTATCCAGTAATGACCGAATTTTGCGCCCGTTCCCTCATCCGGACCCCTTGGGCCTCGAGTGACCGAGCCATAACTTTTGTAACTATGCCAAACCGAAAATGTGAGTTAAAGAGTTTCGGTGGAGTAAGAATGAGAGAAAAAAACAAAATCTACGACAAGAAATTTAAAATATAGGGCAAAAATATAGTAAAAGCATTACTCACTAGGCCAAACAGCAGCCTGATCCAAAAGATAGGCCGTCGAGAACAAGATCTTCGTCCCAAAACCACCACCGACCAAACTTGGAAGACGGCTTGATGGCTCGTTGCCAGAATTACCAGGATGATGCGAAGCATTCTTCATCTTCGCTTCAACATTGTTAAGTATCTCCTGTATCTTTTGAATCAACTTGTAATCCTCGTCTTCCAAAAGCATTATTCCAGGAACCTGGGTCAAATCTATCGCATCCTGTCCCAGGATTCCTAGATATGGACCAACCCGCTCCTGAATTGTAGTGACCCATTCAGCCAAGACTTGGGCACAATCAAAAGCACACATGGCGCTTTGGATGGGAAGTTCCCGCGACGTGAACTCAGCGTATGTATTGCCCAGCTTGTCCGACATCGAGATAGAATCTGCAGCGTAGAAGGCTGCTTTTCGAAGATGTCGTTCGCGTCGCGTTGCTGCAATCTGCCGCTGTGAAAGATTATTTTGCATACTGTGCTCTTGATTCGGATTTCCAATGAGTGACAGATCGCCTACACCATACTCAGAAATCGAAACTCGTCTGCCTGCGGGTTGGTTTCCCACAGCAAGCTGATCCGGGAAAGGGTAGTCAGTACTAGATGACGCAGACTCTTTCATATGTGGAATGATTTCCACTCCTCGTGCGAGTTCATCTGCCATACCATTCCAGTCTCTTTGCCAAAAAGCTTCTTTCGAACGACCCAAGTTTACGAACAATCTAACATATGCGAGATCCAAGAGAGGAATGCTATCCGCTGACAGAGGCCCAAGTCCGTAAGGATTTGGTCGTTCAAGACTATGTCTAGGGTTGGAGCTCCATGCCGATTGCCAAGCCCTAAGAGCAGGTTCGATATGTGCATGCATCGCTTCCGTTTCTTGCGGTGTCCATGGACGGCCCATATGCCGTTGTCGAGTTTCCCAGATATAGTTGTGCAAAGCGTGTATCAGCACTAAACAACCGAATGTACTAGGTTTCAAATCACTCTGCGGAAGATCTTCACCGGTGGCGCCAGTGGTAAAATGCGACTGCGCTGGTGAACCCGATTGTCGTCGATGACTGGCCGTAAGAAGTGTAGTCAGGGCTATAGAGAATGGTATTCCTCTGAGGTGAGCCGTAGCTCCCCCCGATGATGCCCAAGCCTGAGCAGACTCCGCAGCCCAAAGCTGTTCGTCACAGGGCAAATCCAATCGAATTTCCGAATTCATAAGTGCTGGGGCATGGTTATAGGCAGAGACTAAAAGGCTGGACAACGTGAAAATGGCATAGAGAGTCCTTTTTCGCTCTTCCACTATTTTCCATTTCATCCATTCCCTATGGTCATGCCACGCCTGTGAATTCATCCCATCCACATGGATATCATTCCCGCCGGGGTTATATCCAAGTTGATCTTGTGGGAGGTTCTCGGCTGGTAAGCAGTGAATCAATTCCGCTGCTCTAGCTAAGCTAACCAAAGCAGCACAATGAGTACTTGCAATGTCTGCTGAAGTTTTGTCACCGCTATTATGTCCATATATAACATTCAAAAGCATAGTCTGAACTAGCCATAGTGGAGTATTGTGAACGGAATTGTCGCGTGGAGAACTTGCTCTGTTTAGGTTGACCGACACGTCTGCTTTTCGTCGCTGTTCAAGGTACACTTGAATCATTTTCTTCGCTGACTCGAAGAGTTCCTTAGACGTCGCCGTTTCGAATTCATAAAGGGCACCAATGGCTGCCATAGATAAAATCAAGCATCCACCTCCATTCGCAATAGTGGTTGAGCCGGAATTTCCAAGTCCATTGGGATTCTTCAGACTACTTGAGTACTCGGGAGCATCAAAATCCAAAGTTGGTATGTGAAGGAATGGCATGTGCGGGTGGAAATAATTGACATATGCTGCAATGTAGCGTTGGAGGTCAATCGTACTGGGCAAAGTGTATGAGTTAATGCTGAAGGAATGTTGACGGGGAAGGGCACCAGAGCCCGACAATGGGCAATTGTGAGAGGATTGAGAGAATCGACGATTAGGGATAGCAGTGGGCTGTTGTAAACTAGATAAGAGGGAATGACGAGGAGAATCGGTAGAAGTTTCTGTCGACATTGGTGAGGTGGAATCCGGCATAAAGGTATTGTGCCTAACAGTGGTAGTAGTAGCATCCCCTATATCTCCGTCAGTAACCATTGGGGGATGGAACATGTTATTTGGTACCCCAGACAATCTGGACTGCCCTATCGAGGACATGGACGGCGGTGTTGAAAATGATTGGTCCGAAAACTGGTTCTGTGCAACTGCCAATGACTTGGGTGAGACTGTTTCAGGTTGCATATCCGTGAACGGCGATGAGAGTTCTATATTGAACTGATTGGTCGGTGTTTGGGTTTGGACAAGCAATGGATTTGGCCACGGCCCTGAGGAACTGGTCGCGACTTTGTTTGATCCATCAAACATAACATCGCTGATCCCACTTTGACTTCCCGTACTCATAGCTGAAGGAGACGAACCGTCGATAGCAGATTCATTCGTATTGGCGAATGTCATATTGTTCTCAAATCCATGCAACCATTCGGGGTTGAGATCTTCATCAATCAAGCTCTGAGATGTTGCCATGGTTGAAAATGCTGGGTGAAATGGCGATGTTGGGGTATCGGTACCAAAAGGGTGAGGCGACCCAAAGTGTAATTGAGCGGGGTTAATGGTATTATTACTCCCCTGGTTTAACATTACGTCGCCAAAAGGCGATTCATTGAAACTACCAAAAACGGGTGCCGTGCGAAGACCACTTGACAAGTCCATCGGAATACCAGTATCGAGTTTGGTCAAGCCGTTGCTAACGAGCGGCTCAGAAGGGTGTGCCCGGAACTCGTAGTTTGGAAGTCCTGGTATCGAACTTAGGCTAGGGTGGTTTGTGTGGGTAGGATGAGGCGGTCTCGAGCTACTGGAGTTTCCAACCCCTAAGATCCCGAGCGATGAACGATCAAGATGGCTAATGGTATTGGCTCGGGGTCTCATACTACTACTACTACCGCCACTATTTCCACTATTTGCAATGGAATTTTTGCGGACCCGAGTTGAACTGGGTCCAGCACCGCTGGTGCTCTCTCTCCTTGGATTTTTCGGGCGCGATGAAGGAGTGGAAGTCATATGAAGCTTCTGCTGATGCCGTAAAAGGAGATCCCTCCGTGCAAAACACCTTGTGCATTCTGGACATTCAAAAGGCTTTTCCTTGGTATGAGACCTCTCATGGCGCTTCAAGTGCTCTAGACGCGCAAAGCATCTACCGCAAGTCGTGCAAACATGAGGACGAGGTTTATCTGTTTTGGGTGGAGGGATATCAGGATTTTCGGCCTGTTGCTTCCCGTTATCAACACCTGGGCTGGGTTTTGGTGGAGATGCTGTGAGAACGGTTATTAACTATAGATGACACCCAATAAATATCTAGCAAATATATCATTTACAGCTTACCAGCGGTAGTAGCCGTACCCTCACTTATAGGAACAAGTTCTTGGCCAGATTGGCTGTCGGCGGGATTTTGGCCCGCCATGACATCTAGCAACATGGTATGCAAAAGGAGGTATCACCAATCCACGTTATCTGCTCGGGGGAACTCGTCGCGGAGGGTGAACGAAACCTAGGGGTCAAGGGGGGATGTTTAGGAGGTCAGTGTTATTCGAAAATACCGTAAGTACTCGAGGGAATAATCCCAAAAAAGTGTACTAGGTTTTCGGAGCTTAAAATCAAATTCCAAGTGGACGGAGTATGGTGAATGGCGAAGCTAAAGAGCACAAAACTGTGAATGGAAGACATGGGTTAACAGTTTTCCATTACGACAAATTGAAATCAATTATGAAAGATCTGAAGAGACCACACAGGCAGCGCTCCTCCACACCGATAAAGCCAGATTCAGATTGTAAAAATTACCTCATATCTGTAGGAGAAATAAATTATTAAGAGCTTACCAGTATTAGCTCCGAGAGCTTCAATACCCTAAAAGAAAGATAAAACAAGTTGCGAATGGAATTATGGCTCTTGGAATGGCTGGAAATAGACTGAATCCGGCGGCGAGCAAATGTACGAGTCAATCCCTCAGAAGCCATATACCTCTTGGAAAAGACCACCTTTCCGAGCTCGTCGCTATTGAAGCATTGGTACGAGGAATGACAAGCTGATAGCGGTGACAAGCACAGACGAAACCACAGAGATGATCAGAGAATCCGCGCTGGAAACACTCGTCTGCATAACCAGAATATTGGGAGTTGATTGGATAAATAATTTCTTCTTTTTCCCTCCCTATTGCCCGATCCTAAGGTTACTTCTGATGTTTGCTGGAGTTGGGTATCATTGACCAATATTGATAGTGGAGACAGGAATGGAATAACACGGGATAAGCAAGTAAGCCACGAGAAGGTTTGAGGAGCTAAGGAGGATGACGGCAAATTCCGAATGAAGATAGACAAGTTAGGGAGAGTATAAGTTGAAGCTGTGTTTCAATTGCGCCAGCGAATATATGAAGATGTGGTTGTCGGGAGGCTGGGTGCATCAGACAACGTGATTCAAGAGCTGTTTCATGGGGTCAGAAAAGAGGCCGAAGCACTATAAAGAGAGAATATGCTCTTGAATGAGGGTTCATGAATTCCGACGCAGCTTGAGCGGAAGAGAAGGGAGAAGAGGTGAGGTTGAGACGAGGTTGAGGTGAAGTGAGGTTGAGTTTGTGGATGGTCCAACGTCAGAGGGAAGTCGGCGGCGGCTCCAGGTTGGAAACTTGGGTTTGCGGCTTATCGAGGTGGCTCGTACACACTTAGCGGTACATGTACGAGCAACTTGGTATGGTATCGTCCCGCGCCCCAAGCGGCGAGGTATTGAGATTCAATTACAGTAACGGACAGCCAATTACCTGTCTGTTGTGAACTAAGTGTACTCTACGTGTACGTAATACCACTTAAGGACTGACATTCCCGCCACGTCAATTTGAAATTTTCCAAGCCTGCCCTGAAGGTTAGCAATAATACCATTCGAGTCTGAAGCAGCGATACGGGAGCTTTAAATACAAACATCCGTAATCCGTATTCGTAGTGTATGAAACAGCCTATTTATACTATTTCTCACCAAGATCGTTACAATGTATTGCTTGCCTTCTTCTGACTGGGATATAATTACAGGAGCTGTCCTGTCCGATGCAGTGTATAAAAAGGCATGAAATTTGATCTCCACATCAAACCTGCCTACCTACCCTATTATATTACCACCAATTTGATAGACTCGCAAGCTTCTGCTAAGGGAAAGCCATTAACCAGGAACGAAACCCAAATTAGTGAGACAAATATACATTTCCCACGAACCGGGAGGGAACTTTCATCATTCAAAAGCACAATCATTCTTATGGCATCAGTAGTGTCAAGCATTTCTCAACTCACTGAAAACACAGGAGTCATTGGTGTTCTGATGCTACAACACAACTGTCGAGCCCTCTCCTAGGTCACCCTTTGGAGACACATTTAGTCCAGTAACTTTACCTTGAGAACTAGCGCAGTAGAGAATTTCCGAACTGCAAGGATACATATTGAATTGTCTAGTCGGCAACTGCAGATTTCGGTTTGTCCGAAGCTACCTTAACGTATCCTTGGTACTACTGTATTAGTGCGTACCTTACTTGGTAATTTCATGTTTTCCAACTCGAGAGCTTTGCGCTCAAACTCTTCGTTTTGCACGTTTGAGCACCTATCATCAGCCCCTCAACGTATGCATATCTCAAGCTGAAATTTGAAAACACAAAAACACCACAGCGTGCAACCTGATATTAGCTGAAAAATCGTAGTTTGGAGATACTCTCAGCGTGGTTAAGTTCCGGATTTGAACAGCTTAAAAGGAAGGGAGCTGAGGATGCCTTCATGACAACCACCTGGGCACTAGAAGAAACCCGAGACAGTTAGATGGTAAGAGTAAGAACCTGATCAGCCCGAACCCAACAAATATGTTGAAAGGCTAGGTGTACTTCTCATACGTCAACCGTGGCAAGTCAATGATAAATAAGTAGTTACTTGCACAATACTAGTTACATAACGACATCTCAACCTCTCAACACCGCAGTGAATTAATCGCCACATAGCATTTCAGCACATCTGCGTTTCTTTCTTCGTTCTATAACAAGGCACACCAAGGAAACAGCGGAAAAATAGTCAGAGTGTCAGACTCAGGAACATCCATGCCGGCGGCTAGAGATGCATATTCCCGTGAGTCTTGACTTCAGAATCCAGACGAGGTGGAAACAGGATGGTAATACCACATGGAAAACAGAAGCGCGAGGACAAGTCAGTGGCAATCACCAACCTCCATTACTGTAGTTATTTGCCATCTGTGACGTGGGGCTATCTGCCACTGACGTCCTAACCGTTAACTTAAACCAGGATTCGAAATATTTAAACCTTTTGGGAACTTCAAATGGTGGCTTGGAAAAAAGCCTTGTCCTGTGGTAAAAGACCAAGTACTTGGTTTTTGGAAATAAACATAAAAAGTTTATGGTAAACCTCCATTGTGTTTTTTAATATTATCTCACAAAAGGTTCTGTACATACATAAATGCCTGTACCTGAGAACCGAGAACCGAGAGTTGGTTGTTGGTTCCAGGGCGCCCCGATATAATTACATTCTCCAAGTATCCTTCTCGAAGGTTGTCACCGAGGCCTTGACCCAGAACTAGGTCGTCAATTAAGTTTCGATAACCATGTCCGCCGTCAACCTTAACTGTCTTTTTAAACGATATGATAATGAGATAAGATATGTATATTGAGAGATTCTTATTTAACTTCATACTCTTCACATAAGGGTTTTTTAATGCTGTGTGCATGGATCTGAACAGAAACTTCATTATTCTCAGCTTGACTAATAATACAGAGCTATAATCTTGGGAAGGCATTCAAGCATCAAAATATTGGAGACCCTTAGAAATCGGCTTCCCATTTTTACGCTGTGTGTATTCAACGGCATGCATGCACAGTGACTCCCGTCAACTATAATTTCTTCAGTTCAGCAACAAGGTCCCCTAGATTAAAAGCCACAACTTCGAGTATTCCATGAGAGAACGAAGAATTAATTGATGGCGTAGGCCATTCTTGAAAAGACTCATCGTGGAGCTTGTCTAACAATGGCATTTCTTGAGGAACGTCTCAGCGAGCAACTCGCATGGCTCTCGCCTCGTGCAGTTCGAAAGGGGCTTGTGATTGTGAATGATGTTTTTTGCTGAGTCATGCTAAGAAACCTTTGACGAAGAACCGTGCCAGTTCTGGTCGAAAAAAGCTAAATATGTTGAACCAACGCGTGGCCGTGTATGTAGTTCAAATTCCACCAGCAGGGCATTTGAGTGTATGGATGTCCTTGTTAAAGCTCTTTCAGATGACAGGTGTTTCATTTGAGAGATAAAATATTTGATGACACAATATATCAAAAGCATGCAAAGCTCAGCTTGCTTTGTGGACTTTGAATATCAAACAAAAACACGGCAATGATGACTTCAGCATGTGAAAGCGCCTTCACTTTATTTCCTACTTATATGAAACTCTCCAGTGAGTATCTTAAGATGTCATTCCGCGCGAGCAGAGAATTCCAGGCTTCGTGCGTGATAAGAGCGTTGTTCTAGTCAATATCCCAATAATCCCCAATCTTTTCTTGATTTATCCGGAATATTTTTGAGGAGTCGCTGGGTTTGTACAGCAACACACGCCAGACGATGTACCACCTATCAACATACATTTGTGACCAATTTAGCGCCAGAGTTTCGAAATATATTCAACAGGCAGGACATGGCTGACATACATCATAATCTCGTCGTGACCTTTTTGGTGAGGAACACACCCACGATATGGGATGCGTCTTTGAAGATAGATGAACAAAGGACCGCTTTAGAATGATTCTAGTTAATTATGTACCAGCACATTAAGTGAGCAGCAATGACGAATCAACGATTCGAGACATTCTGGCTTTCTCTAAACCATTGACAAAAGTGCTACAGGGCACATGAGTATACATATATATGGAGTATTCTCACCCCTTTGCAGCTTCAATCTGTCCATCCATTTAAAGCGAGAGAAACATCAAGCTACAGCAATGTCAAAACCATGTTTTAACGTATGTATGAAGGTAACGTGTATGTACTCAGAACATATTTCGTACTTACAGTTCAATACATAGGGGCTCCCGTTTGACTCCTTGCAGAATTTCCAAAATGGTAATACACCCCAACTACCTTGCTACCAAAAGCAAATCATCAAATTGCATGGGTCGTTGGGCGCTTCGACCCTAAATGGCCAAGATGGAGGACTAAAAAATCGGCACTAGAATGAATTAAGGTTTCTCGTTTGTAAAAACCTGGGGTCGCCCCTTTTGCTGTTCACAAGAGTTCAGGCACGCTTGTATCAGTCAGTAAATTTGGGGTTTCAATGAAGTAGTTACTACGGTGTGCTTCCCCCAAGGCTCGCAAACGCGGGTCCGCCAAGCAGAGCCAGGTTGGTCTCAACCCACTATCCACCCTCGTCCAAGCGTTCGATATCCCCCAAAGTCGAGCAAAGTATTTGCTGGGCGTTTCATAGGCTCCGATTTGTTAGTTAACTGGGGCCATTAACTATTAGTGACCGGCGAATCTTGACTCTTCCCACTAGTTAAGCCGGTGACTATCTGATCAATCTCCAATTGGCTCTTGTTCATCCAGAGTGGAACTGGGAGAAGTCAGGAGGGAGAGTCTGAGACTCTTAGAAGCCCCAGACTTGAAGATGGACAAAAGCAAAGTAGACATATCCGTTGCTCCCGCTGCAGGTGCACAGCGGAAGATCCATGGCTGATGACGAGTATTTATTTTCTTTTATTTCATTATTTCTTTTCCCCTTAATTTAATTAAGCCCTGCACAAAGAAAGCTAGGATTGATACCAAGTCGAAAAGAGTTGTCAGGAAAAACTTGTGCCATTGGGAAAATGTCGATCACATTGACCAAGTTTAAATCTGTGTCTGTGTTTAGTAGGTTTGATACCTTTTCGCCCGTTTTGTTTCCGCCATTCTTGGGCCAGATTACAAGCATATCATGCTCCTGTCAAGCAGAAGCGCTAGAGCTTCCGATGCGACCAATGGAAATTTCGTTCGGGAAAATTGGGCTTTTGGAAAATGAGAGTTGAGTAAACAGCTGGGAGCGATTAAAACCTCAGCTGAATATCCTTTTTCCATTGAACAATGTTGGGACGCAGTCTGGCCAATGCCAGTAACTACATTTTTGTTCAAGGAGCATTTTATGGACTGTAACTTCCTGGTTTTGCTTCGTTCTTTAAGTTGGGCAGATACCAGAACGACGCCACCATGCTGCGTATCCAATGTAGTGTTTATCCAAGACCAGGAACATGACGCACGTATATTGATCTCGATGGAAATAATTGGAAACCCTGGCACGTCATCTGAAGGTTCCTTCTTTCCTCTGCAATGGTACAACCATTCTGCGGCATAGGTCTTACCCTTCAACTTGCATCGAACTCATGAGTGGTTCATGATCTTGATTCCCTGCAACTAAGCTTTAACTTTCTGGCACGGCAAACATGACAAGGTATATCCAGAGAACCTCTGACACATTCATTCATGAAGGGTGACCGTATGCTTCTCTCCTAATCAAATTCTTACTCCTCCGTGTAGGGATCGGAATAGGGGGCTGGCGATCCTTAAACTTGCGTTTGAGATCCAAGGCAACAAGAGTTAAGGAGCCATTGACGTAGGAGCAGGTCGTGGATGGGCGAGGGCATTTACTGAACTCGCCTATCTCTTGGTTCTGCTGAGCTGAAAGCTTGTAATAAAACAATTTTAATAATTAGGGCTGATACTGACCTGCTATAAAGATACATTAGCTTCTCATTGGACACTGCAGAACCTTGCTACAGCGCAGTATTTTTCAACAGGGAAGAGAAGCTGATAACAGCAACCAGAGTCCTGAAGTTCTGGTGTTCAATCGACAATACTCAAAGCCTCAAACTCGACGCGGGTTAGGATCTCATCACTAGTTTCCTCTCCAATACTGCCTGCTGGAACATTGGACGGTTATTTTTCTTTCACGACCAAGCTCTCCCCCATTGGTCCCCCATGTTCCGTAGCTCTTTCATCAGATATCCATCGAATCCGCTCGCAAAAGATTCCTTATCAATGAGAGTTGTCTAGCAGCAGCATGTTTCCCGCGCAATCACATCAAGTAACAACCCACTTCCAATTTACTAGCCAGTCAAATTAAGTCGGCTCTCGAGAGAACCATGATCCGTTCTCGACTCATGATGATTTGAATATGTGGGGATTCCAGCCCCATGAGTGTCGAGCGGGTTCAACGAAAAATACATCGTTTCTTTTCAATACAGGTTCGTTTTCCGGGGTGCTATGCTTACCCCACTGTTTTGGTGAGTATGTAATAATTCCCTGGTATTTATATTAGCTTGGTTATTTATGTTAGTACATATCTTACTGTAACGTATTGTGCGCAGTGTTCAGATGCTGCCCACCCGGGGGACCAAAGTCTGAGTGATTTATCTCAACTCACTCGCTTTCAAACATATTCATGGAAGATAATATGCTATATAGACAATAGCATATAGCGCTCATCTCTCTCGTCCTCCCTTCCTCTGAGTCCGTTCTCTGGATAACTTGGGTTCTCGCCGTTTGCCATGCGTTTTACTGGTTGTATCCATATCCGGTTTTTCTTTCGAACACACTTTTTGCTTTCCATTTCAAGGGTCCCCTGCTCTACCATCAGAACATGTCTGGGCGTTTGCCTCAGACCATCCCGCTCAGCGGTCCCGCCAACCACAGTTGCGACGGGTTGTTTTTAGTCCAGTTGGTTGGACTGAATGCACAACTCGGATGGTAAGGTTTTCATGACGGTCCGCTTAGCGCCGTTTTCGCAATATCCAGGGTCTCGGGATTCTGAGCTGAAGTTTGTAATTCCATCATGTTCGATCAATTTCATCATGAATCAGAAGCATGACGTCCTCGTTATTATAGCTATATTGCTTGAGAATCATATGCGATGAGGTGGTGAAGGATTCAGTTGCCTCAACTAAGCTCTCCTGATCTTAGGTGCTTCTAACTTTCTAGTGTACCTCGGTATTTCTATAAATGCCCAGTCAGTTAACTAATCAGGGTTTCGCTTGTGAACACCCTAGAGGATTAAAAGCTTGCATGGAACCTTCGACACAAAACAACACACATTGTACAACGAGAATTTGATGCACCGCCTTTCACATCCAGGCTTGTCATGCGCCAAGCAATTCTTGTCGCGAATAAAGAAGAGTATCTTGGACACAGCTTTCCACTGTTGCGATGAACGGGTGCGCATATCCTGTGTACATTATTTTATGACCTATGTTGTAGTTGAATAACCATGTTGAAGGTCAACATCCATATGTTCCCATTGTAAGTTCCCATTCTGTAAAAAAGGCGTAGTGAGATCTGCACCGCACTTGATAATAACAAAGCTTTTAGTTAGATAGGTTGCTTAGATGGCAATGGTTTCAATCAAGTATGCCAGCTCCGTTGCACCGAACAGTGGAGGGATACCCACTTCAGCCAGAATCAAACCTGTTTATGATATCTTCTATCAGAACAAGTAACACAAATCATATGTCAGTGAAACAGCATCGCAGAAAACAGTGCCGTTGCTTAGAAAATATGAGCCAGATTGATACAGTATTTGTAGGTAAATATGCCACATCTTTTATCATCCGCCCATTCTTTCCAGAACGAAAATTGTAAGGTATAAATCCACATTGAACAATTCCGATTGATTTATCTATACAAGTCATATCTTTACACACATGGAATACAAAGCGTATGCATAGCATGGGAACAAATCTTTCCGCAAAGATGATCGTGATTTCTCACAACTTTTTACCTAACTGCTCGGTAAATACTTCTTAATCCCGCCAAATGCATACATGTGTCGTGGCGGCAGAGGCTGAAAGCACGCTATCTTGTGGTCCCCGCTCATCCCTGGGAACTGGCTGAAACGGACCCGCTTTTGGCAATTGCCCTCCTCCACCAAACAAGAACACGCTGTCACCATGGCGGGGAACGGTTGTCGATGAAGAGATGGGTGTAGGAAGTGGTACCAGCGTGGCTGGAGCAGCCGTACAACAACTGCAATGGAGGAGAGGTTTCATTCTGAAGCATGCCATAATTTCAGGGATTAGCTACATATATATTTCAAACTGGACTTCGAATTTATGCATATTATCCGAAACTGTTGCTTTCTTTTGAAGCAACTTATTTATATCTCGACTGGAGGCACGAGAATACCGACGAGAGAAGCTCAGCCCTATCGGAATGATCACTCTTCTGGATTTTACATCCATGCACTTTGGATGAGAAGCGTCTCAACCGAAAATTTTACCGTTCAAGGCTGGGACATACATACATTTCTACAATATAATGTATGTAGAACACATTGAAAACGAGAATATATGCCAGTGAATAGAACAAGCCACATGAAATACTACACGTCCATAGACTGTTTTATAGAGCGCTGGAACACAGCAGAGGATGGCATTCCACATCACTTCGTATGTCCTTAACACAGAGTCACTGGATCCACAACTTGCAGGTCTTAAGATGATTCCCCCTCTATCGCTTAGTTTATTGATAGTTACCGATAACTAACGAAGATTTTGGCCGGGTTTCGAAGCAAATTCTTTTCTAACAAAAAACCGGTCAGTTATTTAAACAGGACCTACTCCCCACCATTTAGCTGGCTGCCATTGGAGTGTCTGTCCTTGCCCAACATATGCGCTAATTTCCGATTATTCTGGAAGACTCGCATGACACCCAAGTTTCGAGGTTGAATTCCTCAACCGGAAGAAACAAGGTCCGAGCCTTTGGGGTGGAGGGGTTATAAGCAAGTTACTCCGGAGATACATATTTCCGACTCACAACCATACAATGAGCATTTTCATATCCCTTCAATTGAAAACTTTTCGGTGCAATTGAGGATGAATTCCAGTTTCCTGCGGTCACGGCATATTGTCAAGGAAACTTCTCCGTGACTAACTGCAAGCCAATGCCGAGAGATTCTACATTTTCGGGTTTTGTCTCCCCATAACTAACGGTACAGATAGAATTGTTGCTTTGCCCCATCTGCTTCTTTGCCGCAAATCTACGGTCTACACACCTATAGATACCTTCTGAAAATATGCAAAGCATGTCAAGAGATTTCCGCTTCATCACCTTTCACTGTCAGAAAACTGCTTTCTCTAGCAATTGTGTGGCTGTGAGACATCTTTGCTGATGTTGACCTTAACATTCAACACATCAGCGTCTCTGTTGATATTCATATTTCTGTAAATGGATGATTTACGTTCATGTTAACAATTATTATTGGACTATTCTCAAATTATAACTCATGAACATATGAACTCCTGGAAATGCCACCAGCGCCTCTCGCTCGAAAAGCGAAAAGCGAAAAGCCGGACGAGAAGGGGGGAAAAAGGTGACCAAAATTATGTTTTTGCATATCCAACTGACAAAAAGTATTAGAGGGTTTGATGGCAGGCTTCTTAATGCGTCTTTTGAGGATGTTTGTTTGTCGGTAAAGTACTTGGGGCAATGGCTGAACTATCCTAACAAACGGTCTTCGAATCCCCAGTGCCGAATGCTATTGATGATGGGTCATTAGTCGTCATCCTTTTTCTTCTTTTTCTTCTTCTTCTTCTGCTTCTGACAAAGTTCCCCGTCCGACAGGACATATCCAACCTCTTTCCAGAATGGTCTGCCAGTTACCGGGTAAAGAATCAGATCCCAGTCTCCCCTACTCTCAGCTCGTCGCTCTTTTAGTTGCCCTATTGTAGGCGGACCGGTGTTCTTGATCTCTCCTCCTGCCACCCAACATACCGCCGCAGGGGGGCGTTCGTCGTCTTTAATATGAGAGGCCTACTTCCATGAATCCGACGAGGCGGTCGCGACTGCCATTGCCACTTCGTATTTCGAGATTGGGATTTGGTCTGTTTTTCGTGGCGCTGGTGGTTTGTGAACCTGCTGACCGAACAGCGGTGGTCTGAGATGCGACGCTCATCAAGAGGCTTGATGGAAGCGGTTCCCCGGAAGTGCTGACTTGCGATCTCCAATAGGCAGAAAGTTGGCTGTTGGTTTAAGTCTTGACTGGTACCCGTAGGATGAATTCTTTCTCCGGATCGAACCCTTTTGGCTCGTCCCTTTGGAATAGGGTTTGTATCTCAAGAGTGTTCCGCTTCGACGCTGTTACGGCACTCTTCCTGGAACCTAGAATAGTAGCTTCATGTCCACTTTTCTTGAGATTATGATGCTGTTTCGCAATTCCGCTTCGCTTGCAAGGACTGTTCCTCTGTCCCTGCTGATGCACAGATATAAGGAAGAGGAACAAGTATCCTTCTGGATAATCAGACGTTCCTTGGACTCTTGATGAGAAATAGAAACGAGCAATAATATTGGGTTGGAAGGAATTCTCTTTTCCTGTGCTGAGGACGATATGTCTGAAGAACTATAGTGATTACCCTTCAAATCTCTATATTTCGCCTGGGGAATCTGGACTATATATACTCTATTATTCGCTCCCCTTCTGCTGGATAGAAGTTTGATGCATTTAAGTATTTTAATAGACATGAGAGGTCTTCCCTGATGCTTTTCCCGAGTTCTCGTTTTCTTCTTCATAATCCCCATAGTTGTAATCGAAGCTTTAGAAAGTTGAATTATGAGGTTAAAGGTTGCTCCGGAAATATCACTAGAATGTCAAATATTTCCCATCTGACATGTGGGATAACATATGCAAAAACTACTTTGAGTTCTGGACATTCTCTTAATGTTGACCTGCTGTCTATGTCCAATATGCTACACAAGGGCTGTTAGAAAAGGTCAAGTTTAGGGTTCACCACTGCATCTGAATCTTAACGGGCTTTGCCATTATTAAACTATCTACTTGTCCTGGCAAACAACCACTTCTCTTTCTCTGAGGATTTGCAATGCCTAAAGTATCAATTTTCCCTATTCGTAGTAAGCAGAGCATTTCGGAACTTGGAGAATTGCCCGTCATCTTCCATCTCTCATGTACAGACGGATACTAAAGAACTGTCGGCTTGAGTACTTCTGGTAAGAGTGGGGCAAGATGTATCAAACAAAAAGTAGTCATGTTAAAAGCTCATTAATCATTCATCAACCTTTTTAACTGAAAGTTTAACAGAAAAGGATATCTAACATTAAATAGTAGAAATGTAAATAGTGGAGATCATTTATTTGCAGATTCATACAATGGTTTCAAAAATCTCCCTAGTCCTCTTCCCAACCAACTAAACACTGATGGTTTTGAATACACTATAAGCAAGAAGATCGATTAGCGTTGTTTCAAGGACAGAAGGGTTCGTTGCTACTCGGGATCCATCCGCATATAAGGCTCAGAAAAATAAATAAATGTCATATTAGTCACTTACCCGAACCCACTGCTCCCAGTCCCCATAATAGTCCCAGGCATTTGCGCTTGCCAATGGAGCTCTTTCACCGATTCCATATAATGCACAAAGAGAAGTTGAGGAGGGACATCGGCAAGACCCGCATCACGACTTTCCTCATCGTCCAGTTCAACGGCCAGGTCCCAAAGGGTCAGGGTATTATCTGCAGACCCAACAGCAACCACACTGTCATCTGTCGGATGCCATTCTATACTTGTGATGGGTTCCTTATGGAAGTCAAACGAGGCTACAGGTTTTGGTTTGAGCTGCGATGTAGCACCTCCAGAGGTATTTGGCTTCCAATGTCGAAGATCCCACACACCCCATTGGCCGTCGTCTGCACCCGTAGCAAGGAGGTGGTATGTCTGCCGCGACCAGCTCATGACGTTCACGTCTGTGTTGGAGACTTTGACGTCCACTGCTGGTTTGCGAGATTTGGATCGGATATCCCATACCTTGACACTGCCATCGCTGCTTGCGGATGCGAAAACGTTGCGCTCGTTGGGGGACCATTGGAGTTCTTCCACTGAAGATTTATGTCCGACGAATGGGCGGGTGTCAGTCACCCAGCCGCCTCCCTCTGTGCGAGTAGTTACGTATATCAACCCGTCGTTGTCGCCTGTAAGCAATTTTCCTAGGGGTTGAAGAGGGGACCAGTCGATGGCATATCCTTCTGATTTGTGCATTCGTAAAGTAGATAAGGGTTTCGAGGAGGAGGGCGGGAGGATCGAACCCGGGTTATCAAACATAGAAAGATGGGCGGTAACGTCGTGGATTACGACATGAGAATTTTCAAGCATGGTTGCGGTAAGGGTTTGTGGAGGTTTGGAGTAATCTCCGGATGACGGGGAGATTTGATGAGCACGGATTCTGTTTGTCGTAGAGTTCAGCGGGATAGATTTTGACTCTAGGATTGGTTCTGAGGATTCGTCGTCTGAATCATCATCGCTATCCGAGTCCTGGTTCTCTCGCTCCATCCTGCTAAGTCCGCTCAATTTGAGGATCATCAATTCGTTTTCCTTCGAACGAGCTCCATCTGCTTGGGTTCCTGCTACGGCATATACGGTGGCAGGGTATGTCTTCCGGTTGTCACCCAGTTTATCTTTTACAATATCAAACGATAGGCATGGCCACGGCGTACTCAGGGTATGAAGCATTTCATATGTGGAAGGGTCTGGCGACAATGTCTCTCCAGGAGCCAACTTTGTTCGCCCTGGTATGAACATCTGCTTATCGACTTCCATAACATCTGTTTACAGTCCATCAGCAAAACTTTAATCGTTGAACTGGATTGCAACGAAACGGAGTTGCCCACCGCAATACCGTTTTTTCTTTTTGTTCTTTAATGTTTAATTCATTTCATCTAATGTGCATTCACATACCCCTTTGCTCCTCTGCCTCCCTATCTGCATCTGGGCGCCCGTCAACGCCAGCCTCAATGATCTCATCTTCACTTTCAAATTCGTCCTCAAACTCGTCTTCGAATTCCCCCACCTCGTCAGTCGGGGCATCTGCCACCAAACGTTCGCCAGCTTTCAATGGCACGGATGGATCTTCTGTCACATCTGGCCCTCGTTTTGACATTGTGAACGTATTTTCCAACTCGAATTAGATATTACCAGTGTAATATTAATTAAAAAAGGGGCTTTGTTTGTGGGGATATTTTGTTGGCATATATAACTCTCCAAGCTTAAATTTGAATATTATTTAATTTTTTTTTTTTCTGGGGAGGAATGAAACACGCTAGGCCGTTCTGGGACCAATAACCCAACGCTGTGGAATTTAAGAGCTTCAGAAGAAATCTTCAGACCATAATAAATCTGGTAATTGCCGACGTCTCTGCTGTGATTGGTTTGTCGCCAGGTTAGCAGAGTTGGTTGAAAGATTTCTGTCGTTTTTTAACAGCAAGCAACTCTGCCACATCCCATTTTTCCAGGATATGTTTTGATCATTTCAACCCTGTTTTGTTTCCTTGCTCCGCGTTTAATAAGTTATTTAAACGCCGTGTTTTGCGCGCCACGCGCCTTATTCAAAGTCCCCCAAAGGAACCCTTTTCCAAACCACTTCAGCCCCTAGGTTTGGCATGATATTATTTCCCGGTATCTACCAATAATATCTTTTTGAACGACCTTGTCCACTATTTAATGGGCATCTAAGCTATAGACAGGACACAACCGTCTCCCATGACGATATTCAACGACTTTCTTTGACCACATTCTAAAATTCAGCGTCATTGTTTACTGGCCGTGATTTATGCCTTCTAAGGCCGTGGCTCCTTATTCACGCTCCTTAGCATTCCTTTGAAATAATCTGGTGCTGGCCGTTGGGGAAAATGGACAACCGACTGCCAGAAGCAGAAAAGTTGCCTGTGTTGGAGCAAGCAGCTCCAGTCGACCATGGACTAAATCAAGTTCAGGAACAAAATCAGGTTCCTGACCAACAGCTCCCTGACCAACTTCTTGTGCAAAAGGCCCAACCAGAGCAGGACATGCCACCAGCCGCAGAGGAAGCAGTGACCAGCTTACCCTCGTACAATAACAATGGCTATAGCAACAGCCATCTAACCGACTACTCCCCACACTCCATCGATTGCCCCGCCTCTGGTCAACCATCCATACCGCAAGAAATCAAGTCGTCTCCCCGTCATCATTCTCCAACAATGTCTTCTCAGCAATCGGCCCAACCGGTGCAGACAAGCTCGCGGCCTAGTTCAGGCTTATCGGGTGGTAGTGATCGGTACGGATACCCACAGTCCTACCAGGACCCAAATCGGGACCAGAGACAACAGCAACAACAGTCTGCGCCCAGCAAGAATAGCGTCGTTATAAAAGTTGGAATGGTGGGGGATGCTCAGATAGGTAAAACCAGTCTTATGGTTAAATACGTCGAGGGAAGCTGGGATGAAGACTACATCCAAACACTTGGTAAGAGATATAATGGGATCCATGCATCTCTTTTGTTTTGATATTTGGAATTTTGGAATCTAGTATTTAGAAATACAGATACTGATATAGACCCTTCACAATCATAGGTGTCAACTTTATGGAGAAGACTATTTCTATTCGGAATACAGAAATTACATTTTCCATTTGGGATCTGGGCGGACAGCGTGAATTCGTCAATATGTTACCTCTAGTGTGCAACGATGCTGTCGCAATATTATTCATGTTTGACTTGACGCGAAAGAGCACCCTGAACTCCATCAAGGAATGGTACCGACAGGGGCGTGGGTTTAATAAGACCGCCATCCCATTCCTTATTGGCACTAAATACGACCATTTTGTTAACTTCCCGCGGGAGGACCAAGAAGAAATATCAATCCAGGTCAGTGACATATTCCTTCTAGGCTACTTTTGTTTTCCTCCCCCCACCCAAAAAACAAGCAGTTATTATTTCCTCTAAGCTGACAAGAACACGACAAAAGGCCAAACGTTTCGCCAAAGCCATGAGAGCCAGTTTGATTTTCAGCAGTACGAGTCACAGCATAAATGTGCAAAAGGTATGTATAGTATTTTTTTTTTCTTCCCCCGTTTTCAAGTTCACATCAGATTGACCCAGACAAACAAATGCTAAAACATGTATGCTATAGATCTTTAAAATCGTTCTAAGCAAGGCTTTTGATCTTAAATGCACTATTCCCGAAATCGAGAACATCGGGGAGCCGCTATTGCTCTATCAATCGGTCAATTAAGTGAAATGTGATGTGTGCGGCTTATTTATTAGATGAGGTGATGTGATATTTTCTCTATGATGAAACAAATAATTTGTACGCTGGATGAAGTCATGATTTATATGATTATAGTCTTCGTTTTGAAATTGAGAGGTCGGTGAGTCGGTGATACGGGAAGCAGCATGGTAATAGAGCCAGGGCGCTGTGTACAGCCAGCTGCATATTTGTCAAGCCATGAAGATAACGCAAATCGGTGTGCGTGTTGCTGCGAATAATCATCGCTGAGGCGATATGCGTTTTCTTTGTTTTCTCTTTTTGGCATTGGGCTGCGTTCAAGGCATTTGATTATTTTTATTTTTCACTCTTTAAATTTCCGTTCTTCCTTTCCTCTTCCCTTTCTCCTTTGATTCTTGTCCTGTGTTTTGTAAATTTTCTCGTCATCTGGACGTGTCCAACTGCGCCTTTCCCCCTATTGACCTCTCATTTATTGCTTTTGTGCAGATCAATTGTAATCCAGCTCGCTCTGTTAAAAAGAAGGAACTATACGGCGTCAGAGAAAGAATGAGAATATCTAAAGAAATTGTACCCTAGAGCATCATATAACATGCGTGTATTAGCATTGTAGCATTGGCCTGCATGTCTTTTGCATTTTATGACAAACTGGCAAGCTTGATCGATTGCAAAGATTGCTAACTACTGGAAAGACTATGGTGGAAAATAGCTCACGTGACTAAAGGGACCGACCCCACTATTGTAGGAGCACTTATTATGTATCACAATAATGCCTACTGTCAAGTACAGGTAGAGAATCAACTAGAAAAACAAGACTGTGAAAAAACCAGTTAAAAAGGAGGGAGCATTATGTTTTATTTTCACAACTTTACAATGTTCTTCCAGTATGCAAATTTAGTGATTTTTAAAGATAATATCATCTGTCATATTATTTGCAGATATTATATAGTGTAAAATAATCTCATTCTTATAAACAAAATTTTTTAAAAAAAATGAAAGTAAACTTTCATGTACTTGTGTTATATTGATTTTTCAAAGTAGCAGATTTATTGCAAACTTGTTATCTGCATAATTAATGAAAATAAAAAAGTTAGTTGAAGATAAAATAATCTAATCAATAATATTTAAATTATTAAATTGAAAGAGTAGAAATTCAATATCTGCAATTATTATTATTTTTATTTAACTTAATATTAAAAAGAAAAATTATTTTTAATTAACTAATAAAATATTTTTTCTCTTTTTTTAAAAGCTTTATTTATTTAATAAAATATAATTTTTTAATTTATCTATTAATATAAAATTAAAGATAATTTTTTAAATTATTTTTTAAATATTAATATCAATTTTTGCTATTAAATTTAATTTTTAATTTTTTAAAATATATATATAAATAGATATTTTATGATAGATAAATATTTTTATTTAAATAATAAAAAATATAATTTAATTTTTTTACTTTATTTATAAATTTATTTTATTTTTTAAAATTAAAGATATTTTTATATATATTAAAATTAATTAAAAAGTTGAAAATAATTTAATTTTAACCACTTATTTATTTGATATGACCTGTTTGATGATAAATTACATAGTTGTCTTAACAGCAAAATGTAATACAACATGAATAGTCGTAGACCCATGGAAGCGTCTCCAGGCTCCTACAAGTTAAACAACCCTAAGGAATGCCAATCCTGACTAAGCCACAGCTTCATTCGCCGGGCCAATCACAGGCCATTCCCGCCGGCTTACTGCTGCGGGTGCCAAGAAATGACGTTTTGGAAATATCGTGCTGTTCTCCGACGCCAACCTCCGCCCTCCGCCCGTTCTCCACCTCCGCCAATGCTTGGGTGCTTCTTCTCCCTCAAGCCCACTCATCCTGGCTTCAATTCCTCAAATCAACACCCTGCATAGTCTGGCCTTTGCCTTAGATTATGTCTTAATCGCTCAGGAAACTGGAACGGAAGAGAAAAGAAAAGTTAGGTAGAAGAAACAGAAGGGGTGCTAAATCTCAAAGACACATACGAACAACCATTCCCTACGCAGCATTCATCAGTTGCGTCTGGTAAAGAAGATGAGATTAACTGTATAGTCTCTTGGGGGGTAAAGTATCTGCTTTTTGTTCCTTGTCTCTTTCTCTCTTTCTTAATTCTCCTTCATAGTCCAGTTTCTAACAATCCGAAGTTGTTTCGTTCAACAGTCTGTTCACTCTTCGTCGTCCTGCCCAGTTCACTGATCCACTACCTTAACCTGACCTGCCAAATCGACAGCTTTTACATCCACTTAGACGGGCGCTGGCCACCCATTCTTCAGAATACTGCTATTAGAAGTTTGCACAGAGCATCCATTTCATCTGACACTCACGAGTTGCGACTTTTTCCACCCCTAATTACCCCATCTAACCCCGCACGAATCTACGAAACCAACCCTCTCCAACCTCCCATACACTTAAAAATACCTACCTACAAGCGCTACAATGCCTACCACAACCTTCTCAACGTCAAACCAACAGCAACAGCAAGAGCAATTCCACTCACCCACCACCTCCTCCTCCACCGCCACCACCGTCACCCCTCCGTCTTCCCCCCCAGAATCCAACGACCCCTCCACCGCCCTCTTCGCCTACCTCTCCACCCCCTCCACCTCCTTCACCTCCCCGCTGGAAGATCTCCACACCTCCATCCTAGGCTACCTCCAGCGCTCCGGCTGGACGGAACGTGTGCGCGGGCTCGCACTCGAACTCCTTCGCGCAGGACACTGTGACCGCTTCGAAGAGGTCGTCGATACAGTCGTTGCACTTGCCTCGAGTAGCGAGGATGTCTCTGTGTTGTCCTTGGCGAAAGGGAGGAAACGGAAGAGAAAGGAGCAGATGAAGGCCAGGGCTAAGGCTAGGATTGTTGAGGATAGTGCTACTGCTGTTGGTGCTGGGATGGCAGCTAAGGGAAATGGAGAGAATAGTGATTTGGTGGATGAACAGACTGAGGATGGGGTTGGGGTTGATAATACTGAAGAGGAAGACAGTGCTGGCGGGGATGCGTTTCCGGATATCCGCATCCCGCAATTTGTCGTGGTGGAGGGTGTCAAGATGCTGCATGAAGCGTTGCATGAGGTATTTGTTGTGGAAGGAGGAGATGCAGAGACGGATTCTACTCCCACCGCCACAACTACTGGTGGAAATGATAGCGGAATTGGCAATGGAGAAACGAGCGACCAACAGGAGACATCATTATCATCATCATCACCATCATCATCATCATCACCATCACCATCATCATCATCATCATCATCATCATCATCATCATCATCATCATCATCATCATCATCATCATCATCATCATCATCATCATCATCATCATCAGCAGCAGCAGCAGCAGCAGCAGCAGCAGCAGCGACAACAACATCAACTACGATTTCATCATCAAACCAAAATGGTATCTTTAATACCAATGGCACCACAGCATCCTCCAAAAAGCTGCCGCCTCCTTCACTGAAAACAGACAGCAAGAGTGGTGAATCCAAGTTCACCGCTAAGAACAAGTTACAAGAGAACGGCGACGGGAAGCCTGAGAAGAGGGTGAAGAAAGCGTGAAATTGAGTGGGACATGTCAGGGGGCGGTGATAAAAACACTGATATATTTTTTTTTTAGCTTTCCATGTTTTATTACCCCCCTGACCCCTTTTTATACCCTGACCATATCCCCTCCAGACACGAGGTATTCGACTTAACTTACCTGCCTTGCCAACTCCGCAGGTCGTGTTTTCTCGTCTTCTGCTCCGCCTTGACCGGGAACACTTTACCCCTTCTCCAACCAGATTCACGGAAATACAGAGGCCGAGGGACGGATAGGTGGATTCATGGATGGGTGGATGGATGGGATCTTTTATCCTCACATTTTTCTCCCCTGCCTTTTCCCTCTCTATGTTTTTCCATCTTTCTTTTTTCATTTTTACTTTATATAGACGACACTACATACTCGCATATCAACATATGCTTTGTTAGCCGGGTATCTACTGCCTGTATACTATGTTCATTTCGTTTCTTTTATCGGCACCCACCCTCCGCCTCCATTGTCCATTTTAGCGCCGTTCGTAAACAGCATGCGAGGAAGCTACAAGAAGTTCATGGGAGTTATCGCATTTGGGAGCGGGAAAAAGGGGGCCGGTAAATCTGAGCTCTATTTGTTTGTCTGCTATCCCCTCTCTTCAACTATTTCCCTATTCTTGTCTATTCCTCTTACTTTTCTTTTCCTTTTCCTTTTCCCCGCCATGGCCTTTCGACCTTTCTTCTCTGTACAAATCTAACTTATAAGAACCCATTTCTGTTTCCGCTGGCTACTCTCTCTTTCCTTTCGTCCCCCCCAAATCCCTCCTCCTAAATGTCCATCTCGCAAGGAAAAGTCACGTCTAGGATCTCCTTCTCCGCCTTATAACATCAGCATCCAGCTCCTTCTTCGACGAAAGAAAGATTTTAAATAGATTCTAATACGTACGTCAAATTGTGCTGAATATACGATTATATCTAGCTCTCAATTTTCGAGATTGTGTTCGCCTTCACACCATCTTCAACGTTCCAGACCAAGTCTCTTTATCCTGCACCGAGGGATAACGATTAGTTTATAAATATGCGCAGCTTTTTCTCAATGGTGCTATATTTTGACATACACTAATAACTACAGATCCCTTGCATGTGAAACGGCGCCAGCCAGCTCATGAAATGTTAAAATTAGCTGACCTGACACCAAATAAAAGATAAAGGATGGATAAGCCTCAATTTCGATATATAGATATAAGTGATAACTGCTTACCTCGTTGTCTGTGCAGAGAGAGTATTTCCAGGGTTGCTAACGATGCTGCACAGTTGTTCGATATAAGGGGGCTAAGGCTGATTTATAACTACGCACGCTAAATTCGATTGGGGTTGATTGATACTGACAGTAATAAACTAACCGTGCCACGCGCACTCACCATTAGTGAGTGCGCCCCACTGTAAAGAAAATATCACTGTAATGAAAATCTCTTTCTTGTATATTCATTACCAATCTTCAAAAATTAATAACCATCACCACCATGCCTAATAATATTAAATATTCAGAAGATCAGATTCAGATGACATTAGACATCATAAAATCAAAATCAAATTTAAAAATCACAAATGTGGTGTGAGAATTTAAAATTATATATAGAACTCTGTATGAAAGCATTAAGAGAAAGAGATTAATAAATTTTATCTTACTGAAGAGTTTCTTCAATATTGTGACTTTTATAATATCATTATATTTGAATTCTCATCTCATATAAGTCATCTTGCAATCTTTTGATGATATGTCTTTTTAGCAATATAAGTATTATCATACAAAAGTAATTAATGAAGTTGCTTGATACAGATATATACAATATAATGAGAGATAATTTCTTACTAATCTAGAGAGTATCTATTATCAAATCTTCAAACCTATTATCATTAGAGATGAATTTATCAATCATGAGATTTATTCAATCAAATAAAAAGTAATTCTTCAATATCTAAGATAATATAATATAGATGATAGCTCAAAGCTGCTTATTTATGATAATGATGATGAAGAATACTTCAATTTTACTTTATCTTCTGAGATTTAATTCTTCATCATATTTTTTCAATTGACACTCTCAGATACAGTTATAAACTATATTATCAAATCAAAACAGCAGATAAAATCATATAAAAGATGAAAATTATTTTGACATCTGATCTAATCTGATGATTGAATAAGATCTTCAAGAAGAATCTGATACAGACAAAATTGGATGCATATTGAGAGAATGAGTTATCTGCTCATTACTTGATAAATAGACATTAAATTGTTAAAAAACAGCCACAGACAAGTGCAGGTAGAAGAGGTCCTCATTATCAAAGATGTCAATCACAAGATCAAGCATTGTAAGGAAGAGAAATCAATAAAAGAGAGAAATAGAGTTCTACAGTCAATTGGAATCAAAGTCTTCAAATCAAATGCTAATTAATTACAACATGGTGTTATTAATGAATCTCAATCTATCAGAGATTCTACACACTCTAATGAGTATATAGATAATCTTTATATTATAGATAGGCATGGTGTTGACCATTAATTAATTTTTGAAGATTGGTGATCCTAGAAGATTTTCATTATGGTGATATTTCCTTTACAGTGGGGCATACTCACTAATGGTGAGTGCGCGTGGCACGGTTAATCTGTACCTAAGGAGCAAGCATCGAAGTAACAAGGGAAAAGGGCCATGCGACATCTCAAACAAGATATACCAGAACAGTGTTCCGACAATTGCAAAAAAAGGATCGTGGCTATATAGCATGAAAATCCAGCTAGATGACGTGAACCAAAAGGGGTTAGGAGTACTGATCTCGGGAGAAGCAAATCTCAGTCTCCCAATCTCTCCGCCCCCCTTTTTCACTTTCCAAGTTGCTGAGCGTTTTAGCCCCATCTGTTTTGCATTGATTCAATTACTCCCCGGAATATTTTAAAACGGCGTAAAATAAAACTTAAGAAAAGGCAATACTCTGTATTTAATTCAAGCTGAGAGAACTAGATACACAGTAAGTTTAGCAACAAAAAAGAAACGTATCTCATCCATCCTATTCCATCCCACCCATCATCGATCGAATCATCAAACTCTTTAATCTTTAGGGAGGAAAAATAAAACAAAACCCAAACTTGAAAATTTTGAAATGCTCGCAGGGGCAAGAAGAGGAATAGGGCTTTAAGATGGAAAACAAAAAGGGGTGGGCGAATGGGGAGGCAGTTGTACACAAGTTCTGTTAGAGTTAGAGGGGCAAAAGTCGAGGAGCATAGGGATTATCATCAACAAGAACCAAATCTAACTGACTAAAATGGAAAAGAGAAAGGCCACACCACCCAAACTAATCCTTTTTAATCATAGAGGCTATCGTCATTCCCCGCATCCCCAAACCCATTCTGACCCGCATTATCACCCGCCTCCTCGGCTGCCGGGAAGCGGAAAAAGTTGCTCCCGCTCGAGTTCTTCATGCTCTGCGCGAAAGCCTCATATCTCCTAATCTCCACGTCACTCACAGACCGACGGGCCATCTGCATCGCCTCCTCAAAGTGTGCACGAGTGAGTTCTGGCACGGGATCCTCAGCATCAATATCCTCTTCCATCTTAACGTCATCGCCGGCAGCTTCACGCTCCTTAGCACGCTCGATGTCGAGTGCGATGGATTGCTTGATGGCCAATTTTACAGCACGTTGGGTAACGAATCCCAGATCAGCGCCGGAGAAGCCGTGGGTTTTGCTAGCGATGAATTTGAGGTCGACGTCTGCGGCGACCGGGGTTTTGCGAAGTTGGGCTTTGAGGATGTCGACGCGCTCTTCTTCGTTAGGGAGGGGCACGTAGACTAGGGTGTCCAAACGGCCGGGTCGGCAGAGAGCATTGTCGAGCTGCTCGGGACGGTTGGTGGCACCAATGACGAAGACGTTTTTCTTGGAGGTCATGCCGTCCATTTCTAGATGGAGAATGTTAGGGGTATAATTTAGTGGAGTAGCAGGCATTGGATTAATTACGTACCGGTCAAAAGCTGGTTGACGACACGATCAGAAGCACCACCAGCATCACCAACAGATCCACCTCGAGACTTGGCAATGGAGTCCAACTCATCCAAGAAGACAACACATGGGGCAGCCGCACGGGCCTTGTCGAAGATATCACGAATGTTGCTCTCAGATTCACCAAACCACATGCTCAGCAGTTCGGGACCCTTGACAGAGATGAAATTGGCTGCACATTCGTTCGCAACAGCTTTTGCAAGCAGCGTCTTACCGGTACCAGGAGGGCCATAGAACAAAACGCCCTTGGATGGCGAAAGGCCAAACTTGAGGAATTTCTCCGGATGATCGACGGGATACTGGACGCTCTCGATTAGCTCGCGCTTAACCTCGTGTAGACCTCCGATATCATCCCAGCGGACGTTGGGGACCTCGACAACTGCAACCTCGCGGAGAGCAGATGGGTTGGAGACACCAAGGGCAAAGCGGAAGTTTTCCATGGTGACTCCCAGGGAGTCAAGGACCTCTGCATCGATAGTATCTTCATCCAGATCAATAAGATCCATTTTCTCACGGATCTGCTGCATAGCAGCTTCAGAGCACAGAGATGCGATATCCGAACCGACATAACCGTGGGTCTCAGCAGCAATAGATTCCAAATCCACATCTTCAGCAAGTTTCATGTTCTTCGTGTGGATTTGAAGAATCTCAAGACGACCAGTAGGATCAGGGATACCGATATCGACCTCACGGTCAAAACGACCGAAACGGCGGAGAGCAGGGTCGACGGAGTTGGGTCGATTGGTAGCGGCCATGACGACGACGTTGGAGCGGGCCTTCATGCCATCCATCAATGTCAGAAGCTGCGAGACAACACGGCGTTCAACTTCTCCGTTGGTCTTGTCACGCTTGGGAGCAATAGAGTCGATCTCATCGATGAAGATGATAGCGGGAGAGTTCTTCTCAGCTTCTTCGAATGCCTTTCGTAGGTTTGATTCGGATTCACCAGCCATCTTGGACATGATTTCAGGTCCATTGATCAGGAAGAAGAAGGCGCCGGTTTCATTGGCAACGGCACGAGCCATCAGGGTCTTGCCGGTACCAGGGGGACCAAACATGAGGATACCACGAGGAGGCTTGATACCGATAGATTTGAAAAGTTGAGGGTGGCGAAGGGGGAGCTCAACCAGTTCACGAATCTGAGCCATCTGCTTCCGGCAGCCCCCAATATCGTCATAGCCAACATCGTTAAGGTTACCTTCCTCGTCCTCACGCTGGATGGGTTCACCCTCGCAGTGGATGACCGTATCTTGGGCAACAATACCGTATTCTGGGGGATCCACTTCGACCACCTTGAACTCGACTTGGCGCATACTAGCTCGTACGGTGAAAAGGTCACCCTGTCGAACAGGTCGATAGGCCTCACGGAAATATGGGGCCAGGAAAACGTCAAACAGGGAGCCGGTGAGGCCTTCGACGGTGTCTGCGATGGGCAGGACTGCAATCCGTTTCGCCTGTTTCCATGTGTAACGTAAGTTATCGTGTCTTTGTACGTAGTAACGTCATGTTTTGGAGATCTGAAAAACTTACGTATTTAATATCGGGACATGGGTGGACTGTGATGACATCGCCATGTTTAACCCGCAGGTTGTGTCTGACGACACGGTTTATGCGAGCACTCCCATCATCCAGATCGTCATCAGCCAGGACAATCAGGACAGTATCTCTTCGCATTTTGCCTTTGACGAGGACGGTATCACCACGGAACAGCTGGAGAGTCTCCATAGTGTTGTTGGAGAGGGCAATGATGGAATTGTCATCGTTAACGGCGTCAGTGACCCTGTTGGCCAAACAAATCAGTATGATATATACCTTACAATGACTTTAGTTTTCCTAGGTTGTTAGCAGCGTAGCAAAAAATGAAAATACTCACATCAAGGTATTTGGCTTCTTTTTCTTTTTGAGGATGGCTGTTGCTGTGTCGAGGTCCTGGAGGGATAGCTGTTAGCGCCGCCAGCCTCCGCAACCAAGTTACTGAACAGCTAGCTGAAAATGCGCTCACCTCATGTTTTTCGGCACCTGAAGGATCGCTAGAAAGGGCTGTTAGCACTTACTGCAGCCGCAATCAACTAAGAAGCAAGCATAAACCAGGTGTGGAGCAAGAGATACTCACGTCAGGTTGACCTTGTGCTTCGAGTGATCTGGCTCTGCAGACATGTTGGAAGGGCGAAAAAGAAGAAAGCGGAAGTCAGGAAAATGTGAGGGAGGGAGATTATGAGATAGGGCAGGTGTGTAGAGAGAGAAAAAAGTAGATCAAAAGGGTTGTTGTAGAGGGGGAGGTTGGAGGGTGTTGTGAAAGCGTTGTAAGAAGAGGTTGAAGGGTTTGGATGGATGTTGAGTGAGGCTAGAGCTATGGGAAACTCGGAAGAAAGATATGACGATCCAGGCACCCGCTTGTATGTCGAGTGGGTAGATGCAGAAAAGACCACGTCAGAAACAACATAAGTACATCACAATGAAAAGGGAGATGGGAGTAGAGATGAAGACCGAGAGGACAGGTATTTAGAGAGGAAGACCAAGAAGATAGAAACCGGTAGAAGATAACAGACACGAATATATGACAACCACCCGAGAATGTGTTTCTTTCCGCTCGGGCTGACTTTTCTGGTGGTTGGTTTGTTCGTTTGCCAAGCTGCCCTCTGCTTAGTCAAATGTGACTGATTTAACTACGTGATCCAGCTGCCTGCTGTCAGCCAATCAGAGACTGCCGTCATACGAGGAACCCATTGGAAGACACTAGAACAAACAAGGAAGTCACGTGCATTGTAGACATGAAGGTCCAATGGAATCGAAATGAGGATTTAAGGGGACCAAGCAAGGTATAAGTGGGAGAGATAAAGGTTGGGGAGACCGGGAGGGAATGATAATTGTTGATATTGTTTCATTTGGCGCATTTGCAACTAGCTATGTGATGAAGCTTAAGCTAACTAACTTTCTCGTAACAGTTTCTTTATCCACATCCCTGAGATGCTTCATGCGTATTCTAGCCAGTTGCTATCAGACAGTTTTTCCAACAAAGACTCTCAATATGGGCCTGTTTGTTTCCATTGGAGGATTTGGGATCCAAATCCTCTTTCATTCCTATTGTCTTCACTTGTCGAGCATATGCCGTTTTGTGTCCGATGCAGTCGACATATCTTGCCGTTATGGGAAATGGACACACGGGGATGACTCTTAGGATGATGCTCTAACCTGATGACCTGGGATAATTATGATATTTTGAGTCTTTTTCTTCAATGTTATTTTCTTTGCCTTTCTTCTATGGGAAAGCAACAGCTTCTCTATCCTACCATGACTGAATCAAGTCATGGAGAGCAACATTGGGGCGGTTCAGGGGGAACTCCTTCCAGTTACTTGTGTCCTGCATCAAACCGTCCATATGACCTGGGAAATACCCAGTGCCATTTCTAAGAGTCAGCGGTGGTTCGCTATCTACCTTTTGCGCCTTAGTAACAATGCCCAGTGTCTTCATTGGAATGGGAAGAAATGGGAAGAAATATCACAGGAGAATAAAGGGGGTAAACCCTCGACTTTGGATTTACGCTATGGAGAGCTCGTATTTCCATTTATCTTCTCTTCTCTTCTCTTTTCTTTTTTTCTTTAACAATCTCAATTCCCCTCTCGCACGCGGAAGGTTCTCTCAAGGGGAAAAGGGGGTTTACAGCCTCGACCTTGAAATTGGCGGTGGAAAACCCGACTTCCACGATCTTCTTATTTCTTTCACGCGACAAAATATGCCTATCTGGTTTACATGTATCTTCACTGATATATGTATTCCAAGAAGCCTCGAAGTTTTCAAGAACTTTAAGGTTATTCTCAACCAGATACCCCGTGCCGTTTCCTATGTCCTGAAACGGACCAGAGCTATGACATTTTCAGGGAACCTAAGACAACAAGTCTCCGCATATGAAAATACTCCCCTTTTGGTCTCGTCGTCTTCCCTGTCTATAATTTACACTCCCTCCTACCTCCGTGCGGTAGCCGACAAGTTCGCCCCTGACAAGTTCAAAACAAGCCTACGAAAAGGCGACCCAATCTTCCTCGTCGGTCCCGCCATGATTCCCAATGTGCTAAATTACATTATCGATGCTCAGGCGTCCTTCGATATCACCGGGGACATGACCCCAGCAAACTTGGCTAACTACACTCTGCAATGCGAAAAAGTCTCGAACACAATTCTAGACACACCGTCCTTGGTGTCCGTGTCAAACTCCTCAGGGTCAGGGCAGGAACACCAGAAGCAGCGACAGTCAACACTGTCACAGGCCTCGCTATCTTCAATCTATCCCACAAGGAGCGAACCAGCCTCCTCACGTTCGAAACAACGCCGTTCAAACACCCTAAACCCGTCAGCATTACCATCCGCCTCTCCAACGGCAAATACAAAACCGTGGACGCAGGCGCTTTCGTCGAGACAAAGATGCCAGACACATACACCTGCCCTTTCAATCCCCCCTACCCCTCCGACATCGACCCACTTTTACCCGGGAACATGCTCACACGCCCCCACAACGTATGGGATGTTGCACCCTTCCTAAAATCACCACTGTACACGCAGGCTACTAGGATGTTCGAGAAGTGGGACGAGGAGCATGGGGATGATCATTGGGACAAGGATTGGGCGATGGATGGGTCTGACCAAGTTGGAGGAGTTACAGGTGGTGAGGGGGTGGAGGTGGAGGGAGTTGATGGAGATGAAATTGAGGTGCACGGGGGCCGGGAAGGGGAGGGAGGTGGATGGGGGATAATGAGTGGCGGAGCAGGGCCGAGCATGGATATGGGTGGAGGGGCGAGGGTCGCGATGGAGTAATTTGAGGACAGGATTCCGGGGAGTATTTTGGAGGTTCTTAAATGAAAAGGGGGTGAGATTTGAGGGTGGTGATTCTTTTTTCATTTTTCTTCTTTTAGGATTTAAAGATTGGCCGCTGGCGGTTTCATTTTATCTTTTCAGTTTTATATCCTCTTCTGTGTGCTTCGGAGAGTTACTCGTTCCTATGATAAAAGATATGTTCAAGCATAGTCAAGGTCTTACAATTGATAGATCATGGTTCGAAGAACTTGGGAAGTCTTGTAGCTCACTACCTTCTGATATTCGCTCTCCTTGAGGTCAAGGCGACCCAACCCAAATCGGCGTACTGTTTTAAGGGGAAAGCCGTCCTCAGTCGTAGACAGAGCAAGGCTAGAGATCTATCCTTTGCACGATATTCTCTCGACTGCTTCCTAAGTATGTAAATTGTTTCACAGGCTCCGCGCCAGCCTTCCAACGACAAATCAACACGTAGAATCAAAGGACTGGCGGAGCAAGAAATATGAGTCGTAGGTTCTCTGCACAAAGTCAGCGATTGTTATATAAATTGACAATCAATCTGAAGCTAATCAAAGCCCAACAAACCCGCATCAATCGTAAGAGGAAAAAGCTTGCTTGCGTCAGCCCGTGGTAGAAACCCACTGGTACTTCCAGTATCAAAGACATTGTTTTTGAATATTAAAACCCCTTTAGCTGAAAACCAAGATATTAGCCCACATAACTAAGTAGCCGGCTCTGCATTTTGTAAAAGGACCAGGAAAATCTACCAATGCAGATACTAGCACGACGACAGCGAGGATGACAGAGTATTTAAGGTAGGTAGAGGGAACCAATGGTGGCAGGGGAAATCCAACTTGCGTGGACTTCCCAAGCTTCCCCTACAAGATCAGAGAGAATGCTCTACGAAACAACCCCCTCCAGGTCAAGATGATGTGTAGAACACAGATCAGATTCATTTATGTTCATTTTGTATAATGGTTTATCGCCCCTTCAATGCTATCGACAAACATGACAACAGCCCGCAACGGCACATCAATTCTTTCCTTTTACAGGACAACAGCCGCAGATGTGAGTGTCTTCCACAGTGCAGACGGGACACAGCTTCAAGTGGAGGTTTTGATGATAAGAGGAATGCACGTGTCAAGAACAAGCTGGCACTTCGTGAGAGATTGACATGGGATGTATTTCACAAAGGTTTCCTCTCCATCATCCATCTACTGAAGCCTGTGGGGATGCTGTAGTATTGGTCTGAAGCTGCATCTGCTCCGTGTCGGATGGGTGGGCAAAATGACCCATTCGACAGATATCTACATCAGCTTAGAAAAGTTAAGTGGAAGGATTTAACATCTTTTCGAGAGGAGCCCAGAGATGGGAGGTGGTCTTCAAAAATTGTTTCATACTAGCTAATATAACTGGGTCACTGCTCGGAGAGGAGGATTTGTGGTGAGCCATTGGGTGAACAGCAAAGAACGAGGGAAAAGAGAAGGGATCATGACGAGTGAGATTTATAGAATGCTATTATGTTCCATGAAATACCCAAGACATCGGAAGAATTGAAAAAGGTCAATATGCTGGGTCAAACCACGTATGCCTAAAAATATAAAAAAAAAAAAAAAAGGGAAAAAGAAAAGAAAAGAGAAGAGAAGAGAAGAGAAGAGAAGAGAAGAGAAGAGAAGAGAAGAAAAGAAAAGAGAAGGGAAAGATAAATATAAACAAAAAAAATAAAATAAAATAAAAAAATTGCTGTCAAGGGAATTTGTTGTAAAAGTCCCACCAATTGACGAAAAGCTGATAGGTAAACTATGCCAATTTAACGCCAAAACTAAAGTATGCCATGCGCCAGCCCAGGATAACTCTGTTGCCACACCGCCCCTTACCGTGGTCACTCCAGTAAAAGGCTTGGAGGGGGCAGGAACTGGGTTGGAATTTCGATCCCCAGGAAATACCAAACAAGCGGAAAGTATGGAAGCAGAAAATATGGAGGGGAGAAAGGGGAAAATTAGAAGAGGGAGGGGGGAAAAAGGTCACTCCAGTTCATATATATGAGACGGAGACGAAGGCGAAGGCGGAGGAGGAGTTAGAGTAAACCGAACAGCAGCTCGCTTGGCAGCATAGGCCTTTGCTTGTGCTGGCTGGCATTCTGTGGAATCCATCTCTGCGGCTTGTGGTATGGGCACCGTCTGGTCAGACCCGCCTTCTGCTCTGGTTGGGCAGATAGGGCAGTGGTTGCAACAGGTATGCGGCGTCGTCAGATAATGCATGGGTCCGCCAACGTAGTTATGCATATTGGGATCGGTTTTGGAGCCGGAGGGATGTACCGTGCTCGGGAAACGTGTCGGGGTACTTCCGGACGAAAGCGTTGTGGGGGAAACGGGGCTTGGAGGCAACGTGATGCATGGCGTGTATGGAGCCTCCCCCGAATACACCTGGTTGGAATATAAAGAATGCAGCTGTAGAGCTAGCGCCGGATATGCCTTTTCATAGATTGTCTCCTCCCTCTTGCCCTTCAGCAGATCAGCCTTCACAACAAGTCGCTCAACCAACACCGCATGAGCCTCCTTCAGTGTCTTCCTAACAAAACCGGCAGCGAAGATATTGCATCGCATATCGACGTCTTCTCTGAGATATAGTCCTTCTCGGGGCACATTGGGCAGACCCAGCTCGACAGGCTCCCGCGGCTCTCCTGGCATATTTCCGTTCACGCTCCATCTGTTCCTAATATCCAGACCTGTTGGGGCGTATATGTGCGTTTGCAGGCCACGTGGTAAATCGTGAAAGCAGGCTTTGTAGGTGATATTGCCCTTTATTATCCCCCCCGGGAGATACTGAATGTTATCAGTCAGTTCGTACCAGATGCAATGGAACTCGTCGGGCGGGGCGTTGGGTGGCGCTTTGCATCGTTTGTGGCTGACCACCAATGGGTTCAATTCTATTATCTCGCTGTGGGCGTGGAGTGTGCTGATGACAATATCTCGAGGGATATGGGGAGGGAGAGGTGTCACGGTCGTGAAGACGACCCGTTTGAACATTGTTCTTTTTTTTCTTTTTTCTTTTTTTCTTTTTTTTCTTCTTCTTCTTCTTTTTTTTTTTTTTTTTTTTTATAAAAAATATTCGGAATGCCTTGTGGCGGCTGACCAGCCTCTTCAGAGCTCAAAAGAAGTAACCGTCGCTATCAGAACGGAGTATGATTCCAACAGATATCATCCAAACAGTCACACCTTGAGGGTTGTCTGAGTTGAGGGAAAAGGAAAGAAAATAAAAATCAATGAGAATACGATTCAATCGGCCGCGATAGACGCGGGGAGGCGAAGATGTATGGTACTGGGGCTGAGAATGTTTTTCTAGAACTTCCAATGGGGTGATGGGTTCGGCAGTTTTCGGTCGAAACCGCCCAGGTGGCAGGCGGATTGAAGGCAAAGTCAAAAAAGCTACCAAAGTTTTGAAGAAAAATTAACAGACGTAATTATGT